>NC_057807.1:76064568-76085687 GCF_018294505.1 Triticum aestivum | reverse complement strand
TTAAGCCCTTTATGTGGTGTCACTCAGACGCCCGACTACGGCATTTCTTTTAAAGCCCTTTATGTGGTGTCGCTCAGACGCCCGACTGTGGCATTTCTTTTAAAGCCCTTTTTGTGGTGTCGCTCAGATGCCCGACTGTGGCATTTCTTTTTAAGCCCTTTATGTGGTGTCGCTAAGACGCCCGACTGTGGCATTGCTGGTTATTCGTTTTCATAAATTTTAATACTACTATGTTATTGCAATTTTATAAATAACCGCAGGCACGCATCAGAAATTTATTTACTATTTTCGACTGACGTCATGAGCATAAAATATTTTCAGTACATCATTGTTATATTATACCTGTGTTCATACTGTTTGCGAGTACATTCAAAGTACTCACTGGCTTGTCCCTGGCTATTGTCTTGGCCAGATTTTTCTTGCACGGAGAGGAGCGACGCGATGCCAGCCCCGGAACCCACTCAAGGGAGATAGCAGCGTCGCGAAGATAGGAGTTAACCTGGTCAGCTGTTCCTGTGGGAATTGGAGTCCCATAGACACTGATGATTCACAACCCGCTTCCGCCATCAACCACTAGAAACCATTTGTTGTACTCACAGGCCAGAATGGTCTTGTACTACATACTTTGTATTTTGCTTGGAATTTCTGTATCAAGTTGGAGCCTCATCAGCTAACAGTAATCCTGGGGCTGATGAGCACGACGGTCTTTTCTGGAAATTTATTACCCGGAAAACCGGTCGTGACAGCATCGTGGCGGGATCTACGTGTGAGGCGGAGTACGTTGCTGCTTCGGAAGTAGCAAATGAAGGAGTCTGGATGAAGGAGTTCATATCTGATCTAGGTGTCATACCTAGTGCATCAGGTCCAATGAAAATCTTTTGTGACAATACTGGTGCAATTGCCTTGGCAAAGGAATCCAGATTTCACAAGAGAACCAAGCACATCAAGAGACGCTTCAATTCCATCCGTCATCAAGTGTCAGAGGGGGACATAGAGATTTGCAAGATACATACGGATCTAAATGTTGCAGACCCGTTGACTAAGCCTCTTCCACGAGCAAAACATGATCAGCACCAAAACTCCACAGGTGTTAGAATCATTACTTTGTAATCTAGATTACTGACTCCAGTGCAAGTGGGAGACTGGAGGAAATATGCCCTAGAGGCAATAATAAAGTTATTATTTATTTCCTTATTTCATGATAAATGTTTATTATTCATGCTAGAATTGTATTAACCGAAAACTTAGTACATGTGTGAATACATAGACAAAACATAAGTGTCCCTAGTATGCCTCTACTTGACTAGCTAGCTAATAAAAAATGGTTACGTTTCCTAACCATAGACATGTGTTTTCATTTGATGAACGGGATCACATCACTAGGAGAATGATGTGATGGACATGACCCATCCGTTAGCTTAGCATTACGGCCGTTACAGTTTCATTGCTACTACTTTCTTCATGACTTATGCATGTTCCTCAGACTATGAGATTATGCAACTCCCGAATACCATAGGAACACCTTGTGTGCTATCAAACGTCACAACATAAATGGGTGATTATAAATATGCTCTACATGTCTCTCCGAAGGTGTTTTGTTGGGTTGGCATAGACCGAGATTAGGATTTGTCACTCCGTGTTTCAGAGAGGTATCTCTGGGCCCTCTCGGTAATGTTCATCACTATAAGTCTTGCAAGCATTGTGACTAATGAGTTAGTTGCGGGATGAATTATTACGGAACGAGTAAAGAGACTTGCCGGTAATGAGATTGAACTAGGTATGATGATACCGACAATCGAATCTCAGGCAAGTAACATACCGATGACAAAGGGAACAAAGTATGTTGTTATGCGGTTTGACTGATAAAGATCTTCATAGAATATGTAGGAGCCAATATGAGCATCCAGGTTCCACTATTGGCTATTGACCGGAGATGTGTCTCGGTCATGTCTGCATAGCTCTTGAACACGCTTAACGTTCGATGACGATATGTATTATGGGTTATGTGTTTTTGATGACCGAAGTTTTTTCGGAGTCCTGGATGAGATCACGGGCGTGACGAGGAGTCTTGAAATGGTCGAGACATAAAGATTGATATATTAGGCGGCTATATTCGGACACCAGAATTGTTCTGGAAAGTTTCGGGTAAAACCGTAGTGCCGGAGGGGTTACCGGAACCCCGCGGGGAACTAATGGGCCACATTGGGCCTGGGTGGAGAGAGAGAGGGGCGGCCAGGGCAGGCCGCATGCCCCCTCCCCCTTGGGTCCGAATTGGACTAGGGAAGGGGGGCAGCGACCCCCCTTTCCTACTCCCTCTCCCTCTCCTTCATTTCCCCTGTCTCCCTCTTGGTGGAATCCTACTAGGACTAGTACTCATAGTAGGACTCCCCTCTTGGGGCGCGCCCTAGGGGCCGGCCGGCCTCCCCCTTGCTCCTTTAGATACTGGGGCAGGGGGGCACCCTAGAACACACAAGTTTCTCTTAACCGTGTGCGGTGCCCCCTCCATGGTTATACACCTCGATCATACCATCGTAGTGCTTAGGCGAAGCCCTGCGCCATTAGCATCATCATCACCGTCGCCATGCGGTCGTGCTGACGGAACTCACCCTCGTCCTCAACTGGATCAAGAGCATGAGGGACGTCATCTAGCTGAACGTGTAATGAACGCGGAGGTGTCGTACGTTCGGTACTTGATCGGTTGGATCGCGAAGAAGTTCGACTACATCAACCGCGTTATTGAAAGGCTTCCACTTTCGGTCTATGAGGGTATGTGGACACACTCTCCCCTCTCATTGCTATGCATCACCTAGATAGATCTTGCGTGATCGTAGGAAAATTTTGAAATTACCGCGTTCCCCAACATCTTCATCCTACGCCTCCCACTGATGGATAAACCTTAGGTCATCCACCTGAGGAAAAATTGTTACTGTCCTAGAAAACTATGCGCTTGGAGGCCCAACACGAGTCTACAGGAATAAATTGTGTAGTAGACATTAGGTTTTTTTACATCTGTGCCCCTGATTCCTTAGCCATACTCATTCATCCCCACGCTCTTAACTTTTTCTCACTTTTCCCCACTCCCTTGCCCGAGTGGGGCCGCGCTGACTGTGCTTTGACGTCGGAACTGGTAATAAACGGTGGATGTCGTTGGGTTAGTGCTTTGACGTTAAATCTGACGAGTGGGGCCGCGCTGACTGTGTCGCCCGTTGGACCTGATGAGTGGGGTCGCGGCGGACGGTGCCGCTGTTAGCCCGTTGGGCCATGGTTACAATGTTGGGCCATGCATGCGATGCAATGACAGAAGCATGTTATGCATGCACGCATGTAGCTAGCCTACCTGCATGCGCCGCTGCCCGCCACCACGATGCGCTGACCGGCCTCTTTTTCATGCGAGCCAGCACGGACGCAGGGATGGTTGCTGCCGCTGGTTCGTAATATCTTGCATGCGTGTCTCCTCGATGTAGAGCGTTGTTTCACACTTTTCGATCCACTCGCATCTATTCAACGTGGCAATTAAAACCTGTTGGCAATTAAAGTGGCATATCGATCGACGCGACTCGTTTGATCATAGCAAATCCAAAGCGCGGCCGGTGCCACTCCCCTTCCCTTCCCCTTTCCCTATTTAAACCACCACCCCTCAACCTATTCTCCACACATCAATTTGCGCCGCCCCCTTCTCTTCTTCACCCAAACCCAGGGCACTCTCAAAGCAAGGCGAGGATGCAGTACAATGGCCCCACCTTCGAGCTCCCACGTGTCGGTGTTCTCATGTTGTAGGGGTGCAAGGGGGTTTGCCGAGTGGTTCCTCCGTGCGGGCTTCGCCGACCTCCCGGCGGGCTCGCCGGTGATGTTCCGACTTGAGGAAGTGCGTCCAAACTCCAGGACTCCGCCGATAGGGCTCACCGTCACCTTCACCAACATATTTGATGTGTACTACCTCCTCGGCAAGGTGTTTTGGTGTGGATGTGAATTGATCGCATTCACAACCCACAACATCTTCACAAACTTCGACTGCATCTTCCCCACCCGCGGCGGTATGCACAGCCTCCCCTACTACATCGGCCAGGATGGCATGGAGAGGAGGAACGATGAAGAGGAGGCGCGGTGAAGATGGTGGTGAAGGCCCAGTCTCGTGAGCTTGTCTTGCCCTAGGGTGTTAGGGCTTTTTATCTTTTATATATTTCTATCTTATTATGTCGTTGGTTGTACCGTGAACTTTTAATCTCTGTCATGTTGTCCCTTAAGAACTATGTTATGCTTGCTACCTTCATTTGATCCTATTTGATATGTCGTTGGTTATATGTGTTTTGCTTGCTATTTCTATGTTATTTGACGTGAGATATCGCTAGACGGATATGGTGTTGTACACGAGCCCTTCTGCTAAATCAATCAACGAAAGGGTATCCCTCAATGAAAACCAGCTATTTTTTTTGAATTGTTGGTGGCCCTATTCCGTATATTGTATGAACAAAAACAAGCTAACTTTTGTGTAGTTTGTGGCCTATGCTATGGGTTAGGGCACCCTATGTTTTATGTAAGAAGTATGCTATGGTTTCTACTTTCTATGTTATGGATGTATGCTTGCTACATGAGATATCGGCAGATGGATATGGTGCCGTAGACGAGCCATAGACATGCTCTGTAGATGGATATGGTGTTGTAGCCGATCCCTAGACATGATCTCTAGATGGATATGGTGGCTAATGGTGCCACCGGACTTTATTTTAGACGTGGTTTCAGATGGATATCATGATCTACGTAATTAAGTCTGACATGCTCTCAAAAAATTAAGGGACCCAAAAATTTAAGTGTTGTGTCGTAGACTATATACAGAAGGAAATTTCCATGACATGTACAAATAAATTTGACATGGGCAAGTCCAACAATAAATCGATTTACCATATGCACTACTCCCTCTGTCTCAGTTTATAGGGCATGCGTGTGGTTCTAGGTCATCGATTTGACTAATTAAATATGTGTAATGTGTCACCAAAAATATATCACTAGATATTTAAGCGGATGTAGTTTCTAAACATATATTTTTCATCACATATAATACATATTTAGCTAGTTAAATTGTAAACCTAAAACTACGTGCATGTCCTATAAAACTGAGAAGGAGGAAGTATTTATGTTCGGCATGGCAATAATTGGATTTACCATGGCAATAATCAAGGAAAAAAATAGAGCCAGCGCATGCACTATTTTCTAGGCCTCTTTTATCTTTGTGGGCCTTCGACACTCAACACAATGAGACAGCCCAACCAGAGCTTAGTTTCAAGGGTTTCAGTTTGGGCCCTAGAACTACGTTTTTTTCTTCTGCGGTCGGTGTTGTTTGACGAAACTAAAGAAACTAAAAGTGTACAAAGTGACATGATCCACAAATTAAGCAACACTTAGCAGAGAGCACATAATTAAGCAACACAGAGCATAGATCACATGATCCACAAATTTAAGCAAATCATATAGCACATGATCCACAAATTTAACCAAATCCTAGAGCACATGACACCACACTAACAACATCTCTAACGAGTGATGACCAGCAAGTAAGCAAAATCCTAGAGCAACTACACAAAAATAAAAGGGATAAAATCCTAAAGCTATCAGATTTGCCTGCTTGTTCAATTGAATCATCTGGTTCAAGTTCTTGTTCATCTTGTTTAATTCCCCCTTCAGATCTGCATCCCCAACTGTCAGAACAGCACTTTCAGAGACCAAATTTGTTGGTGCTGACGGCAGATTGAGCTCCCGGGTTCGGGCCCCATTGAATTGAATCCGCTTAACGTAGTCATCCAGCCATTCAAAATGTGAGCATTTCTTCACGATCTGAAACGAAAACATGAACCCTAAATCCCAGATCGAAAAAGAATTAAAAGCAAATAGAAAAAGAAATCAGAAAAAAAATCACGAGATCTAACCAATCCCTCTGGCTTGCTCTCACATTTCACGAACTCGCGCACATAGTTGCCATTCTTGACCTCCTTCAAAGTCAACCGTATCAGTGGCGCGCTGCATGGGCAGTCGGGACATTGCTCCATGGGAAGTGGACCATATTGGGTCCACGAGGGGCGGGAGGCTTAAGTGGAGCTTGACATATCGCCCATAGTCGCCGGAGAAGAGGAAGTAGAGGAGTGGCTCCTCTCGTCGCCGGAGAAGAAGAAGCAGAGGAGTGGCTCCTCTCGTCATCGCAGAATAAGCAGCAAAAGAAAGGGGAGGCAGAACCAACAAGTCTCGCAGATCACCCAACGATCCAACGATGCGGAGCCGTCCATGTGATCCAACGACGCGGACCCTGCACGCAGCCTGCCCTCGAAATTCCTTCTAAAAGACCACATCCGAGGGTTGTCGCTTGGCGCTAGGGTATGATCGGACGGCTGACGTTCGGAGCTAGGGTTAGGCGAAACCCCGCAGGGTTTAGAGGGGTTTTGAGCTGGTCAACGGGGTTTCCAAGGCTTTGACTCAGCATAACTAATTGAAAAATAATCGAAAAAATATGAAACCTTTGGTGGCGTCGTTTTATAAGACAAAATGATACGTCTCCAATGTATCTATAATTTTTGATGTATTCATGCCATGTTTATAATATTTCTACATGCTTTTGGTATGATTTGGTTAGAACTAACCCGGTCTGACGCTATTTTCAGCAGAACTACCGAGATTTTTTCGGAATGTGCTAAAAATCAACGGAGATTTTTTCTGGAAAATATAAAAAATACTGGAATAAAGAGTTACCGGAGAGGAGGCTCGTGGGGCCTACGAGGGTGGAGGGCGTGCCCACCCCCGTGGGGCGCGCCCTCCTGCCTCATGGACATCCCATGGGTCCTCCTGACTTGTTCTCGATGCCAAACCCTCCTATAAATACCCAAACCTCCAGAAAGAAACCTAGATCGGGAGTTCCGCCGCCGCAAGCCTCTATAGAAACCAAAAACCAATCGGGACCCTGTTCCGGCACCCTGCTAGAGGGGGGGCCCCTCACCGGTGGCCATCTTCATCGTCTCAGTGCTCTCCATGACCAGGAGGGAGTAGTTCACCCTCGGGGCTGAGGGTATGTACTAGTAGTATGTGTTTGATATCTCTCTCTCGTGTTCTTGATTTGGCACGATCTTGATGTATCGCGAGCTTTGCTATTATAGTTGGATCTTATGATGTTTCTCCCCCTCTACTATCTTGTAATGGATTGAGTTTTCCCTTTGAAGTTATCTTATCGGATTGAGTCTTTAAGGATTTGAGAACACTTGATGTATGTCTTGCATGTGCTTATCTGTGGTGACAATGGGATATTCACGTGATCTACTTGATGTATGTTTTGGTGATCAACTTGCGGGTTTAGTGAGCTTGTGAACTTATGCATAGGGGTTGGCACACGTTTTCGTCTTGACTCTTCGGTAGAAACTTTGGGGCACTCTTTGAAGTACTTTGTGTTGGTTGAATAGATGAATCTGAGATTGTGTGATGCATATTGTATAATCATGCCCACGGATACTTGAGGTGACATTGGAGTATCTAGGTGACATTAGGGTTTTGGTTGATTTGTGTTTTAAGGTGTTATTCTAGTACGGACTCTATGATAGATCGAACGGAAAGAATAACTTCATGTTATTTTACTACGGACTCTTGAATAGATCGATCAGAAAGGATAACTTTGAGGTGGTTTCATACCCTACAATAATCTCTTCGTTTGTTCTCCGCTATTAGTGACTTTGGAGTGACTCTTTGTTGCATGTTGAGGGATAGTTATATGATCCAGTTATGTTATTATTGTTGAGAGAACTTGCACTAGTGAAAGTATGAACCCTAGGCCTTGTTTCGAAGCATTGCAATACCGTTTGTGCTCACTTTTATCATAAGTTGCCTTGCTATTTTTTTTATTTTCATATTACAAAAACCTATATCTACCATGCATATTGCACTTATATCACCATCTCTTCGCAGAACTAGTGCTCCTATACAATTTACCATTGTATTGGGTGTGTTGGGGACACAAGAGACTCTTTGTTATGGCTGCAGGGTTGTTTGAGAGAGACCATCTTCATTCTACGCCTCCCACGGATTGATAAACCTTAGGTCATCCACTTGAGGGAAATTTGCTACTGTCCTACAAACCTCTGCACTTGGAGGCCCAACAATGTCTACAAGAAGAAGGTTGTGTAGTAGACATCAAGCTCTTTTCTGGCGCCGTTGCCGGGGGGGTGAGTGCTTGAAGGTATATCTTTAGATCTTGCAATCGAATCTTTTTGTTTCTTGTTTTATAACTAGTTTAGTTTATAAAAAGAAAACTAAAAAAATGGAATTGAGGGTGCCTCATATGCTTCATCCTTTTAATATCTTTCATGAAAATAAGGATTTCGATAATTGTGCTCAAGTGCTAGAAGAAGAATGCATTAGAATGTTTGGCACTAAATATTTGAATGATGAGCATGATTGCAATGTTGTTAGTATGAATTCCTTGAATATCCATGATGCTAATGATATGCAAAGCCACAAGCTTGGGGATGCTATGTTTGACAAAGATGATATTTTTTGTCCCCCAAGTTTTGATGAGAATATTTATTATGATGAAAGCATGCCTCCTATTCATGATGATTATATTGATGAAAGTGGGTTTGGAAGAGTGTCAACTTCAGGAAGTAATGATCCCACTATTTTGTAGGATGTTGAATATTATTATGATAATTATGAAAGTGGATTTGGAGAGGTCATGACTTTATTTAATGATGAATCCACTATTTTGGAAGAGGTTCCAATTGATTATGAGAATAAAGTTCCTATCTATGATGATTATTGTGATGACATGTATGCTATAAAGAACAATGATAACCATGAAACTTGTCATCTTGATTTTAATTTTCAATTGGATTATGCTTCACATGATAGTTATTTTGTTGAGTTTGCTCCCACTACTATTGATGAGAATAAATTTGCTTATGTGGAGAGTAGTAAAATTTCTATGCAAGTAGATCATGAAAAGAATGCTTTATGTGCTAGTTATATTGTTGAATTCATTCATGATGCTACTGAAAATTATTATGCGGGAGGAATATATGCTTGTAGGAGTTGCAATGATATCAAGTTTCCTCTCTATGTGCTTAAAGTTTTAAAGTTATGCTTGTTTTGCCTTACTATGCTAGTTGATTATTGTTCCCATAAGTTGTTTGCTCACAAAATCCCTATGAATAGGAAGTGGGTTAGACTTAAATGTGTTAGTATTATTCTTCATGATGCTCTCTTTATGTTTCAAATCTTATCTTTTATGCGAGCATCATTGAAATCATCATGCCTAGCTAAAAGGCATTAAGAAAAGCGCTTGTTGGGAGACAACCCAATATTTACCTTTAATGTTTTTGTGTGTTCACATGATTATGCTACTGTAGTAATCATGTTTTATAGCTTTTGCTTCAATAAAGTGCCAAGTAAGACCTTTAGGATAGCTTACGGTGATAGTTGTGTTGATCCTGCTGAAAATCAAAAACTTTTGCACCCAGTAAATTAGTTTTGATGATTCACAGAAACGTGATTTTGATCTAATTATTTTTTCTCTGGATTGGTACACAAATGTCTCAGGTTTTCCTAATTTGGTAGGATTTTTGGAGTTACAGAAGTATTCGAGAGTTACAGATTGCTACAGACCGTTCTATTTTTGACAGATTCTGTTTTCTATGTGTTGTTTGCTTATTTTGATGAATCTATGAATAATATCGGAGGGTATGAACCATAGAGAAGTTGGAATACAGTAGATATTACACCAATATGAATTTAGAATGAGTTAATAACAGTACCTAAGTGGTGATTTATTTTCTTATACTAACGGAGCTTACGAGTTTTCTGTTAAGTTTTGTGTTGTGAAGTTTTCAAGTTTTGGGTAAAGATTCGATGGACTACGGAATAAGGAGTGGCAAGAGCCTAAGCTTGGGGATGCCCAAGGCACCCCAAGGTAATATTCAAGGACAACCAAGAGCCTGAGCTTGGGGATGCCCCAGATGGCATCCCCTCTTTCGTCTTCATTCATCGGTAACTTTACTTGGAGCTATATTTGTATTCACCACATGATATGTGTTTTGCTTGGAGCGTCATTTTATTTTATTTTGTTTTGATTGTTGTTCGAATAAAATACCAAGATCTGAAATTCTTAAATGTTAGAGAGTCTTCACATAGTTGCATAATTATTCAACTACTCATTGATCTTCACTTATATCTTTCAGAGTAGTTTGTCGTTTGCTCTAGTGCTTCACTTATATCTTTTAGAGCACGAGGTGGTTTTATTTTGAAGAAATAGATGAACTCTCATGCTTCACTTATATTATTTTGAGAGTCTTTTAGAACAGCATGGTAATTTTCTTTGATTATAAAATTAGTCCTAATATGATGGGCATCCAAGTTGGGTAAAATAAAAACTTTCATATGGAGTGCATTAAACACTATGATAAATTTGATACTTGATAATTGTTTTGAGATATAAAGGTGGTAATGTTAGAGTCTTGCTAGTTGGGTAATTATGAAATTGAGAAATACTTGTGTTAAAATTGGCAAGTGCTGTAGCATGCAATTATGGCGAACGTTGTGTGACAAATTTGAAGCATAGGGTGTTCTTTGATTGCCTTCCTTATGAGTGGAGGTCGGGATCGCGCGATGGTTAACTCCTACCAACCCTTCCCCTAGGAGCATGCGTAGTAGTACTTTGCTCCAAGGACTAATAAACTTTTGCAATAAGAGTATGAGTTCTTTATGACTAATGTGAGTCCATCGATTATACGCACTCTTACCCTTCCGCAATTTGCTAGCCTCTAGAGTACCGTGCATTGCCCTTTCTCACCTTGAGAGTTGGTGCAAACTTCGTCTGTGCATCCAAACCCCGTGATACGATACGCTCTATCACACATAAACCTCCTTATATCTTCCTCAAAAAAGCCACCATACCTACCTATTATGGCATTTCCATAGCCATTCCGAGATATATTGCCATGCAACTTTCCACCGTTCCGTTTATTATGACACGCTCCATCATTGTCATATTGCTTTGCATGATCATGTAGTTGACATCGTATTTGTGGCAAAGCCACCTTTATAATTCTTTCATACATGTCGCTCTTGATTCATTGCATATCCTGGTACACCGCCAGAGGCCTTCACATAGAGTCATATTTTTTCCTAAGTATTGAGTTATAATTCTTGAGTTGTAAGTAAATAAAAGTGTGATGATCTTCATTATTATAGCATTGTCCCAGTGAGGAAAGGATGATGGGGACTATGATTCCCCCACAAGTCGGGATGAGTCTCCGGACTTTATGAAAAATAAAAGAGGCCAAAGAAGCCCAAAAAAATAGGCCAAAGAAGCCCACCAAAAAAATGAGAGAAAAAGAGAGAAGGGACAATGTTACTATCCTTTTTCCACACTTGTGCTTCAAAATAGCACCATGATCTTCATGATAGAGAGTTTCTTATTTTGTCACTTTCATATACTAGTGGGAATTTTTCATTATAGAACTTGGCTTGTATATTCCAATGATGGGCTTCCTCAAAATGCCCTAGGTCTTCCTGAGCAGGCAAGTTGGATGCACACCCATTTAGTTTCTTTTTGATGAGCTTTCATACATTTATAGCTCTAGTGCATCCGTTGCATGGCAATCTCTACTCCTCGTATTGACATCAATTGATGGGCATCTCCATAGCCCGTTGATTAGCCGCGTCAATGTGAGACTTCCTCCTTCTTTTTTCTCACATAATCCCTATCATCATACTCTACTCCACCCATAGTGCTATGTCCATGGCTTACGCTCATGAATTGCGTGACCGTTGAAAAGGCTGAAGCGCGTTAAAAAGTATGAATGAATTGCTTGGCTGAAACCGGGGTTGTGCATGATGGGAGCATTTTGTGTGATGAAAATGAAGCATGGCCAAACTATATGATTTTGTAGGGATAACCTTTCTTTGGCTATGTTATTTTGATAAGACATAAACTGCTTGGTTAGCATGCTTGAAGTATTACTATTTTTATGTCAATATTTAAAGTTTTGTCTTGAATCTTTTGGATCTGAACATTCATGCCACAATAAAGAAAATTACATTGATAATTATGTTAGGTAGCATTCCACATCAAAAATTCTGTTTTTATCATTTACCTACTCGAGGACGAGCAGGAATGAAGCTTGTGGATGTTTGATATGTCTCCAACGTATCTATAACTTTTGATGTATTCATGTCATGTTTATAATATTTCTACATGCTTTTGGTATGATTTGGTTAGAACTAACCCGGACTGACGCTGTTTTCAGCAGAACTACCATGGTGTTGTTTTTGTGCAGAAATAAAAGTTCTCAGAATGTGCTGAAAATCAAGGGAGAGTTTTTCTGGAAAATATAAAAAATACTAGAATAAAGAGTTATTGGAGAGGAGGCTCGTGGGGCCCACGAGGGTGGAGGGCGCGCCCACCCTCCTAGGGCGCGCCCCCTGCCTCATCGACACCTTGTGGGTCCTCCTGACTTGTTCTCGATGCCAAACACCTCCTATAAATACCCAAACCTCCAAAAACAAACCTAGATCGGGAGTTCCACCACCGCAAGCCTTTGTAGCCACCAAAAACCAATCGGGACCCTGTTCCGGCACCCTACGGGAGGGGGGATCCCTCACCGGTGGCCATCTTCATCATCCCGGTGCTCTCCATGACAAGGAGGGAGTAGTTCACCCTCGGTGCTGAGGGTATGTACTAGTAGCTATGTGTTTGATCTCTCTCTCGTGTTCTTGATTTGGCACGATCTTGATGTATCGCGAGCTTTGCTATTATAGTTGGATCTTATGATGTTTCTCCCCCTCTACTCTCTTGTAATGGATTGAGTTTTCCCTTTGAAGTTATCTTATCGGATTGAGTCTTTAAGGATTTGAGAACACGTGATGTATGTCTTGCATGTGCTTATCTGTGGTGACACTGGGATATTTACGTGATCTACTTGATGTATGTTTTGGTGATCAACTTGCGGGTTTAGTGAGCTTGTGAACTTATGCATAGGGGTTGGCACACGTTTTCGTCTTGACTCTTCGGTAGAAACTTTGGGGCACTCTTTGAAGTACTTTGTGTTGGTTGAATAGATGAATCTGAGATTGTGTGATGCATATCGTATAATCATGCCAACGGATACTTGAGGTGACATTGGAGTATCTAGGTGACATTAGGGTTTTGGTTGATTTGTTTCTTAAGGTGTTATTCTAGTACGAACTCTATGATAGATCGAACGGAAAGAATAGCTTCGTATTATTTTACTACGGACTCTTGAATAGATCAATCAGAAATGATAACTTTGAGGAGGTTTCGTACCCTGCAATAATCTCTTTGTTTGTTCTCCGCTATTAGTGACTTTCGAGTGACTCTTTTTTGCATGTTGAGGGATAGTTATATGATCCAGTTATGTTATTATTGTTGAGAGAACTTGCACTAGTGAAAGTATGAACCCTAGGCCTTGTTTCGAAGCATTGCAATACCGTTTGTGCTCACTTTTATCATTAGTTACCTTGCTGTTTTTATTATTTCAGATTACAAAAACCTATATCTACCATCCATATTGCACTTGTATCACCATCTCTTCGCCGAACTAGTGCACCTATACAATTTAACATTGTATTGGGTGTGTTGGCGACACAAGAGACTCTCTGTTATTTAGTTGCAGGGTTGTTTGAGAGAGACCATCTTCATCCTACGCCTCCCACAGATTGATAAACCTTAGGTCATCCACTTGAGGGAAATTTGCTACTGTCCTACAAACCTCTGCACTTGGAGGCCCAAAATCATCTACAAGAAGAAGGTTGTGTAGTCGACATCACACACTAACGAGGAAAAATACTTTACAAAAAAAAACCTAGCTAGCACGATCGAGGTCAAATGAGCACCATTAATTAAAAAATTAAAAAATATATAAAACCTGCGCACAATATTGTCTTGTGTGACATGTTACCCACTAGAAATCATAAACTTTGTCTATGGACATTTTCATGAAAAAACCTTCACGCATATGAGCTATCACGTACAACGTTTCATAGAGACCAAGGAGAGGAGGTAGGGTTCCCTTCGGTTTTTGAAATTAAAAAAATCACCAAAGCTTGATTTCAAAGTGAATAAGAAGGATCTGAACTTATTTTTCCATTTTCATATTTTAAATGTGTTTTTAATGGTTTTCTATTAAAGTATATTTGTTTCAAAAAATGTAAAAATAGAAAGATTAATTCAATAAATAGTGATTCTTCGAATCTACACTATATAGATTGAATAGGTGTTAATAAAAAATATTCAGCTCATTTGGAGTAGGTCCAAAAAAACTTGATTACAAATGGGGTTGTTAACCCTAGCTTAGGAGCTCATTTGGAGCATATTCTCATGACTACAGGTTTTACCATGCAAAAGAGATCGAATTGATCACCTAACCTTTATAATAGTTCTGCAAACTTTGCAACTCACGTCGCAGGGGAATGGACTTCAAGTGTTGGTTCAAATTCAAAGTTTGCCTAAAATTCAAAGTTTGCCTAAAATTCAAATACCTCAAATTTCACATCAAATTACAAATAGAATTATTACACCTTACAAGTTTTCACGGTAGTTCAAATTGACGACAGAATCCACCCTTATTACAAATCCTTAAAGTTCAAAGTTTATGACTTCCATTCAAGTTCAAATTCAAATCTTTGCCTTGCTCCTTGTGTTCTGGGATGGGTTAACCTCTTGCTTCTGGTTTCCCTGGCTGGGATATTTTGTGCTTTTGAAAGCTTTGTCTTGTTGCTTATGATCTTCACTTCTGGTGGTGGCGGTTTTGTTGAGCTTTGACTGACCAAGCAAGTGATGACCAGTTGATGGTCATCTGTGGGTTCACTAATCCTTAAAGGAACTTCAGACAAAATAACTTCCTCCTCTCTTATAGCTTCAAAACCTTCATAAGCCATGGTTTCAAATTCTACATCAGATGATGGTTGAACCAATGAAGTTTCTTCCTCTCTTGGTCTTTTCTGTCATGTGCCTCTAATTAACCTAGAGCTGGGTCAAAATGAGCTTAGTCATCAGTAAAAAAGAGAACAAATGCAAAAAAGAAAAGAAATGTTGCACATGTATCTCGCTGCTACTTCAGTTGCTTCATTCTCCTCTGCTGCTGCATTCTCCTCTAAACTTGTTGCATTCTCCTATGCTGCTGTATTCTCCTCCAAACTTGCTCCATTCTCCTCTGCTGCTGCATTTGCTGCTGCCCATTGTTCCTCTTCTCCAAATGATGCATCAACTGGATTGGTACAAGGCCTAGCAATATGCCCTAGGATACCACATATTTTGCACTTATGTTTTTTTACGCGACCCTCTTCACCAGCTCTTATCCTATTTTTCCTTTGTCTTCCTAGTGGTCTAGTCAGTACAGGAGAACAGAGTTTGAATCCTAGGTCTACTATGTTCCATTGGTCTTTTCCCAAGAGTGTAGGCACATTTTCAGCATAAGCAGCCCTAAATTTGGCAACTGAGAAATATTCAGAGCAGTACTGATCAACTTCACCATCTTCACCTCCAATAACAGTCATGAGATGTACGGCATGTATGCACGGCTTCCCGCGGATCTGCCATTGCCTACAACTGCATTCATTAGTTGCAAGGTTCACTGGATATCTCCATTCCCTATTTTTACTGTATGTGTATGTCACCTCAGCCTCGTATGTCAATGGCCGAATGCATTTCATCCTTAGTCCTCTTGCCTTGGCATGCAATGCCTTAATTAGAGACGGGAGCATAAGATGGCCAACATATTGTGTTTCTGCAATTCTTTTACGAAGAGCCATATTTATCATGATCATTTGCCTGATCTTATCAAATGCTTGCCACAATAAAAGCCCTTTCACTAACTTGAACTTTGCATTGAAATACTCAGCGAGGTTATTGGTCACATAGTCTACTTTGCAGATTTCATTGAATTTGCTTCTTGGCCAGAACTTTCCATGATGTTCATCCATGTACTCCTTCACCAAAGGATTGTGAGCATACAACACTCTCAAATGGTGCTCATGCTTCCTCAAGCTGCATGTGTATGATACTGGCCAAAGGTTCTCATCATAAACTTTGCCTCTGAATTTCTTTTTAAAATTCTGTGCTAGGTGTCGCATACATTCCCTATGTTCCACTCCAGGGAATATAATTTCTGCTGCAGTTTCTAAACCCTTGCAAGCATCTGTGTGTATAACTAAACCTGAGGGTGTACCTATAATGTTGTGCAACTACTGCAGAACAAGACCCAACTCTCCTCGGACTCTACCTCCAACACACCAAATGCAACTGGGAATAGCCAGTTGTGTCCATCAACTACAGAAGATGTTGCTAGCTGGCCTCTCCATCTTCCATTCAAAGCGGTTGCATCGACAGCCAAATAGGGCCTACAACATTCAGAAACCCCTGCCAGCAAGCCTTGAAACAAACAAAAGCCCTCCTGAAGCACTCCTTCTCCAGTGCCTTCCCTTTTATTTTGTACTTAACTGTATGCTTGTCAATCTCTACAACACTCCCTAGACTAGCCGTCTCCACTTCAGCTTTGAAGGTGTAAAGCAACTAAAAACTCTCATTCCATGGACCATTAATCTTATCAACAGCCCTTTCCTTAGCATAGAAAATCTTCATGTAAGATATATTAATCTTGTACTTCTCAAATAGCTTCACATGGAGTGCTGTTGGACCAATTGTTGGGTTTCCCTCACGCAATCCAAGATTGCATCTGCCACCCACCTAACCATTGCAAGCTTAGATTTGTTATTCCCCCTCCCCCTCCAGGTGGGCAAGTGTGCCCATGTGGCCGGGTTGCTTTTTATCTGAAAAAATGAAAAATGATGTCAACTACAATTAAGAAATAGTACACATGATCTGAATATAGAATGGATAAATAATGTGATAAAAAGATTCAGTTGTAATACCTGAATCAATTTTCTCTTTAGCATAGTGGATGCATGCAACCTCCACCTACACCTATCATAAGGGCAGTGAACAGTGAATCTTCTTGGCTCACTCCTATCAACCTCATAGGAGTTTTCAGTGAGAATGCAATATGTAGTCACTGCATTACGACAATCCACCATCGATACGAATACGGTTCCTGGAGTAAGCTCAGGATTCTCCCTATTCCACTCAATTGTTGGCATGTCCTCACCATCATATTCTTGTAAAACTAAGGAGTCAATGTTCTACTCCCTCTCTTCATCGTCAGTGTCATCAAATCTAGCACGGCTGCTAGGCTCCTTTGCATATTCATCTTCCACTGCCTATTGACTAACTCTATCTACCAGTTCAGGGAATAAAATCTCATCCTCATCATCATGTCGAGGCACTTCCTCGTCAGGATCTGCATCTACTTCTACATTAGGTGCAGAAGGGAGAGGAGAAGTGGCAGAATTAGCGGCAGCCGACATGTTGTGGCTTTCAGAACCACTAGGTTTACTTGGTCTCGACCTATCAGGAGTGCGAGGGCGCTCGCTATTAGCAGAAACAGATGATGTCTGAACACCCTGCCCCTTGGGATACGTTGTTTGCGTGCTTTAAGCACACCGATATGGATTTTACCGAAACGGCTGTCAGCATTCAAACTAAATAGCAATCCCAGATGCTCATCACAAGTTAATGGGACAAATCTCTGCTCGGTACCGTTGAAATATCTCAGTTCAACAGCATCGGCAGGGCTCCACGGATACACAACAAAGTGCCTCGCAGAAATCTATGAACGAAACGATGGTTTCTACCACTTTAGGATAGAAAAACCCAGAAATCAGACACGGTTTAGTTCCATGCAGCTCGCTAGTTTCCATTCTAACCGCCAGCCGAAAAGCAAGTGCAGGATCAACCCTATTTGATTGAAATAAGATAAAGGGCGCAGTTAGGCCGAAAAATTTCAGATAAATTGCACTAATTCATGCTAACGGTGGTCAAATACATCCTAATTTATGGATATCCTAATCAATTTGAGAGCAAAATTATGCTTACCCAGGTGGAATCCATGAATTATCCACCTCTGATTCGACCCAATCATCTCCACGGTCGATGGGCCGGACGGGGTGCTCCCCCGACATCGCTTCCTAATCCTAGATGGGGAGAGAGGGTAGATGCGACGAAGGCGGCACGACGGCGGCAGAGGCGGCACGACGGTGGCGGAGGGGGCAGCACGGAAGCGATTTGATCTGATTCAGGTTACAGTGAGGGGAACCTACTGTTTCATGGCCCCACTCGTTAGCACGTAACAGTCAAAATGTGGACTTGGCCCTACGCGACCCCACTCGTCTGAGTCAACGGTCAAGCCATTGACGTGACGACAACGTCCGTTGTGACCAGTTCTGAGGGTTTCAGGCAAGGGTGTGGGGAAAAGTGAGCAAAAGTTAAGATCGTGGGGATGGATGCGTATAACTAAGGAACCAGGGGCACAGAAATATAAATTCCTAGACATTAATACCCCATCGTTGCTGCTGGACAACTGTTGGACAGTTGTTGGATTACCGTCAAACCGCCGCCCTCTCGCTTAGGCTAGCCATAGTTGGATTAATTTAGCTAGTAACATGACACACCCTAAGGCAAGTTTGCTTATATGGCAAGTAGTTAATGAGAAAGGTGTTTGTGGTAACATAATATGTTACCGTAAAATAACGCTCTCCAAGACAAAATAAGTCTACATTTAAACAAATGAAGGCGTGCATGATACCAGACATATGTTACTACCCAATATGATGGTAACAACATAGACTAATACTACCTCCCTTCCAGTTTATAGGGCTTATCTCAAAAGAAATTGTAAGTCCTCAATTTACCACAATAGCTAGATGTCAGTCGACTGAATTTCAATTTTGGGCCAGTTGATTATGAACATCGTTGGAGGGAGGCCGGAGGGAAGGAAGGAGATAGCCGGAGGGCTATGTTGGGGAACGCAGTAATTTCAAAAAAATTCCTACGATCACGAAAGATATATATCTAGGTGATGCATAGCAATGAGAGGGGAGAGTGTGTCCACGTACCCTCGTAGACCGAAAGCGGAAGTGTTTCAATAATGCGGTTGATGTAGTTGAACTTCTTCGCGATCCAACCGATCAAGTACCGAATGCACAACACCTCCGCGTTCAGCACACGTTCAGCTCGATGACGTCCCTCGTGCTCTTGATCTAGTTGAGGACAAGGGTGAGTTCCATCAGCACGATGGCGTGGCGACGGTGATGATGATGCTACCGGTGCAGGGCTTCGCCTTCGCCAGTAACTTCCTCGTTCCCCTGCGAACCCAACCCCCTACTTAATTTTGATCGGGAGCCATCGCCGCCAACAAATCACTTTGTCACCGGAGCTTCCCTCCACCGCGGAGCTCGCCGCCGGCGATTTCCTCCACCTCCGACGACCCTACGACCACCGGGAGAACCGCCCCAGCCGTGCGGATCCATCCCTACCCTCGGGGGCCCGCGAGGAGCAGCCGAACGCCGGTGACGATCGCCGGAGCCCCGCTCCGCTCGGGCAGAGGAGGGAGACGACGCGCGGCGACTGGTCAAACCTGACCAGTGGGCCCCTGGACCCACTGTCAGCGACCCCGCGCCGTCCACGCTGGAGTAAGTGGAGGCGTCATACCCGTAATACGTCTTCTCTGCGCGAAAGCGTAATCTCTTCAAAACGTTTTCTTTTCTGTTTTAATTTAAAAACAGATTTTGACCAGAACTTTGACTGGCTATAACTTTTTAAATATAAGTCCAAATGAGTTGATTATTTTTCCTACCTTCCTCAAATTTGGTCTAGTTTATTTTAAGATTTATTTGAAAAAAAAATTCAAACAACTTTTGGTGCTGTTTTTATTTTGTGTGTTATTTCTTTTATATTGCTAAAATAGGATTTTTGAAGAGAGAAGAAACTTTCAAAAGTTTGGAGAGCACCCTGCCTTTCCACACATTGAAGGCAAGCATTCTGAATCCCGGCATAATATTTTTGGTGTGATCATTGATGCATTTATAACACCACCGCATTTCGAAGGACTTGTTATTTCATGTGATATGATCATATGCATGGGTGCATGTTATTGATTTCCATGCTGTTGGAAATGAACACACTTGTGATGATAATCATCCTCATGTGCCTTGCATGCATACCGGTAGGAACCGGGAAAACCTCTGCCTTGGGTAGGCATGAGTTTGTCGCCAGTCACCGTCGGGACGGTTATGTCCGGTATGGCATGGTAAGATATAATGAGTGTTGATTGTATTGGTTGAAATATATTCGTTATACTAATCATGCAGGGAATACTTGAACCTCCTGAGTTGACCGTAGATCGAGTCTTGTTCCAGTAACCCCCATACTTGTTTCGTACTACCACTTGTCTCTACAGCAAGTAGAGTACGGTTCAGTAAGTTGTCAACCTCTTTCTAGCACACACCGTACAGAGAGGCCAGGGTGGATGATACCGGTTGTAGCTGGTAGGAAGGCCACCTGGTCCGGGGGCATGGGTGTTTTCGGTTGGGACCGAGAGGGGAGGCCACCCCTTAGAGCGCGCGATATAAGTTTGATCCCATGCTACGCGAGGTTGTAGCCTCCCCACTTAGAGTTGCTTAGCAGGTGTCGTGGGTGATTCCAGACACGTGTGAGTTAAGCTAGTGTGTGCAAGTTAGGTGTGTTTTCAACAAAAAGACCGTAGACGGAATTAGTCCCGATGGACTAAAGAAATCCGTTACTCGTGGGCAAAGAGTACACCCTCTACAGAGAATAAACCTATTCGAATAGCCGTGTCCATGGTTAAGGATTACAGTCTGGGATGGGTCAGGTGTCGGTCTTCGGAGGTGAAACGGTTATCTAGGAATGGAATTACTACTCGTGACTTGTGATATCTATGATGATTATTATTATTGTTGACTAACCCGTGATATTATTGTTATTACCAAATATCTCTGGGATGGTTTTACCTCCGGGATATTCATTATGATTGTTTCTTTTAAAGCCCTTTATGTGGTGTCGCTCAGACGCCCGACTGTGGCATTTCTTTTTAAGCCCTTTATGTGGTGTCGCTCAGACGCCCGACTGTGGCATTTCTTTTAAAGCCCTTTATGTGGTGTCGTTCAGACGCCCGACTGTGGCATTTCTTTTTAAGCCCTTTATGTGGTGTCGCTCAGACGCC
>NC_057807.1:76063613-76064558 GCF_018294505.1 Triticum aestivum | reverse complement strand
GGTTATGTCTGGTATGACATGGTAAGGTGATATGAGCGGTGACTTTGTTGGATGAAATATATGCGTCATGCTAATCATGCAGGGAATACTTGAACCTCCTGAGTCGACCGTAGATCGAGTCTTGTTCCAGTAACCCCCATACTTGTTTCGTACTACCACTCGTCTCTACAGCAAGTAGAGTACGGTTCAGTAAGTTGTCAACCTCTTTCCAGCACACACCGTACAGAGAGGCCATGGTGGAGGATACCGGTTGTAGCTGGTAGGCAGGCCACCTGGTCCGGGGGCATGGGTGTTTCCGGTTGGGACCGAGAGGGGAGGCCACCCCTTAGAGCGCGCGATATAAATTTGATCCCATGCTACGCGAGGTTGTAGCCTCCCCACTTAAAGTTTGCTTAACAGGTGTCGTGGGTGATTCCAGACACGTGTGAGATGAGCTGGTGTGTGCAAGTTAGGTGTGTTTTCAACAAAAAGACCGTAAACGGAATTAGTCCTGCTGGACTAAAGAAATTCGTTACTCATGGGTAAAGAGTACATCCTCTGCAGAGTATAAACCTATTCGAATAGCCGTGTCCATGGTTAAGGATTACAGTCTGGGACGGGTCAGGTGTCGGTCTTAGTGTCGGTCTTCGGAGATGAAACTGTTAACCAGAAGATGGAATTACTACTCGAGACTTGTGATGTCTATGATTATTATTATTGTTGACTAACCCGTAATATTGTTGTTATTACCAAGTATCTCTGGGATGGTTCTACCTCCGGGATATTCACTATGATTGTTTCTTTTAAAGCCCTTTATGTGGTGTCGCTCAGACGCCCGACTGTGGCATTTCTTTTTAAGCCCTTTATGTGGTGTCGCTCAGACGCCCGACTGTGGCATTTCTTTTTAAGCCCTTTATGTGGTGTCGCTCAGACGCCCGACTGTGGCATTTCTTTTAAAGCCCTTTA
>NC_057807.1:76018356-76063603 GCF_018294505.1 Triticum aestivum | reverse complement strand
GGCATTTCTTTTTAAGCCCTTTATGTGGTGTCGCTCAGACGCCCGACTACGGCATTTCTTTTAAAGCCCTTTATGTGGTGTCGCTCAGACGCCCGACTGTGGCATTTCTTTTAAAGCCCTTTTTGTGGTGTCGCTCAGACGCCCGACTGTGGCATTTCTTTTTAAGCCCTTTATGTGGTGTCTCTAAGACGCCCGACTGTGGCATTGCTGGTTATTCGTTTTCATAAATTTTAATACTACTATGTTATTGCAATTTTATAAATAACCGCAGGCACGCATCAGAAATTTATTTACTATTTTCGACTGACGTCATGAGCATAAAATATTTTCAGTACATCATTGTTATATTATACCTGTGTTCATACTATTTGCGAGTACATTCAAAGTACTCACTGGCTTGTCCCTGGCTATTGTCTTGGCCAGATTTTTCTTGCACGGAGAGGAGCGACGCGATGCCAGCCCCGGAACCCACTCAAGGGAGATAGCAGCCTCGCGAAGATAGGAGTTAACCTGGTCAGCTGTTCCTGTGGGAATTGGAGTCCCATAGACACTGATGATTCACAACCCGCTTCCGCCATCAACCACTAGAAACCATTTGTTGTACTCACAGGCCAGAATGGTCTTGTACTACATACTTTGTATTTTGCTTGGAATCTCTGTATCAAGTTGGAGCCTCATCAGCTAACAGTAATCCTGGGGCTGATGAGCACGACGGTCTTTTCTGGAAATTTATTACCCGGAAAACCGGTCGTGACAGCATCGTGGCGGGATCTACGTGTGAGGCGGAGTACGTTGCTGCTTCGGAAGTAGCAAATGAAGGAGTCTGGATGAAGGAGTTCATATCTGATCTAGGTGTCATACCTAGTGCATCAGGTCCAATGAAAATCTTTTGTGACAATACTGGTGCAATTGCCTTGGCAAAGGAATCCAGATTTCACAAGAGAACCAAGCACATCAAGAGACGCTTCAATTCCATCCGTCATCAAGTGTCAGAGGGGGACATAGAGATTTGCAAGATACATACGGATCTAAATGTTGCAGACCCGTTGACTAAGCCTCTTCCACGAGCAAAACATGATCAGCACCAAAACTCCACAGGTGTTAGAATCATTACTTTGTAATCTAGATTACTGACTCCAGTGCAAGTGGGAGACTGGAGGAAATATGCCCTAGAGGCAATAATAAAGTTATTATTTATTTCCTTATTTCATGATAAATGTTTATTATTCATGCTAGAATTGTATTAACCGAAAACTTAGTACATGTGTGAATACATAGACAAAACATAAGTGTCCCTAGTATGCCTCTACTTGACTAGCTAGCTAATAAAAAATGGTTACGTTTCCTAACCATAGACATGTGTTTTCATTTGATGAACGGGATCACATCACTAGGAGAATGATGTGATGGACATGACCCATCCGTTAGCTTAGCATTACGGCCGTTACAGTTTCATTGCTACTACTTTCTTCATGACTTATGCATGTTCCTCAGACTATGAGATTATGCAACTCCCGAATACCATAGGAACACCTTGTGTGCTATCAAACGTCACAACATAAATGGGTGATTATAAATATGCTCTACATGTGTCTCCGAAGGTGTTTTGTTGGGTTGGCATAGATCGAGATTAGGATTTGTCACTCCGTGTTTCAGAGAGGTATCTCTGGGCCCTCTCGGTAATGTTCATCACTATAAGTCTTGCAAGCATTGTGACTAATGAGTTAGTTGCGGGATGAATTATTACGGAACGAGTAAAGAGACTTGCCGGTAATGAGATTGAACTAGGTATGATGATACCGACAATCGAATCTCAGGCAAGTAACATACCGATGACAAAGGGAACAAAGTATGTTGTTATGCGGTTTGACTGATAAAGATCTTCATAGAATATGTAGGAGCCAATATGAGCATCCAGGTTCCACTATTGGCTATTGACCGGAGATGTGTCTCGGTCATGTCTGCATAGCTCTTGAACACGCTTAACGTTCGATGACGATATGTATTATGGGTTATGTGTTTTTGATGACCGAAGTTTTTTCGGAGTCCTGGATGAGATCACGGGCGTGATGAGGAGTCTTGAAATGGTCGAGACATAAAGATTGATATATTAGGCGGCTATATTCGGACACCAGAATTGTTCTGGAAAGTTTCGGGTAAAACCGTAGTGCCGGAGGGGTTACCGGAACCCCCCGGGGAACTAATGGGCCACATTGGGCCTGGGTGGAGAGAGAGAGGGGCGGCCAGGGCAGGCCGCATGCCCCCTCCCCCTTGGGTCCGAATTGGACTAGGGAAGGGGGGCAGCGACCCCCCTTTCCTACTCCCTCTCCCTCTCCTTCATTTCCCCTGTCTCCCTCTTGGTGGAATCCTACTAGGACTAGTACTCATAGTAGGACTCCCCTCTTGGGGCGCGCCCTAGGGGCCGGCCGGCCTCCCCCTTGCTCCTTTAGATACGGGGGCAGGGGGGCACCCTAGAACACACAAGTTTCTCTTAACCGTGTGCGGTGCCCCCTCCATGGTTATACACCTCGATCATACCATCGTAGTGCTTAGGCGAAGCCCTGCGCCATTAGCATCATCATCACCATCGCCATGCTGTCGTGCTGACGGAACTCACCCTCGTCCTCAACTGGATCAAGAGCATGAGGGACGTCATCTAGCTGAACATGTAATGAACGCGGAGGTGTCGTACGTTCGGTACTTGATCGGTTGGATCGCGAAGAAGTTCGACTACATCAACCGCGTTATTGAAAGGCTTCCACTTTCGGTCTATGAGGGTATGTGGACACACTCTCCCCTCTCATTGCTATGCATCACCTAGATAGATCTTGCGTGATCGTAGGAAAATTTTGAAATTACCGCGTTCCCCAACATCTTCATCCTACGCCTCCCACTGATGGATAAACCTTAGGTCATCCACCTGAGGAAAAATTGTTACTGTCCTAGAAAACTATGCGCTTGGAGGCCCAACACGAGTCTACAGGAATAAATTGTGTAGTAGACATTAGGTTTTTTTACATCTGTGCCCCTGATTCCTTAGCCATACTCATTCATCCCCACGCTCTTAACTTTTTCTCACTTTTCCCCACTCCCTTGCCCGAGTGGGGCCGCGCTGACTGTGCTTTGACGTCGGAACTGGTAATAAACGGTGGATGTCGTTGGGTTAGTGCTTTGATGTTAAATCTGACGAGTGGGGCCGCGCTGACTGTGTCGCCCATTGGACCTGATGAGTGGGGTCGCGGCGGATGGTGCCGCTGTTAGCCCGTTGGGCCGTGGTTAAAATGTTGGGCCATGCATGCGATGCAATGACAGAAGCATGTTATGCATGCACGCATGTAGCTAGCCTACCTGCATGCGCCGCTGCCCGCCACCATGATGCGCTGACCGGCCTCTTTTTCATGCGAGCCAGCACGGACGCAGGGATGGTTGCTGCCGCTGGTTCGTAATATCTTGCATGCGTGTCTCCTTGATGTAGAGCGTTGTTTCACACTTTTCGATCCACTCGCATCTATTCAACGTGGCAATTAAAACCTGTTGGCAATTAAAGTGGCATATCGATCGACGCGACTCGTTTGAACATAGCAAATCCAAAGCGCGGCCGGTGCCACTCCCCTTCCCTTCCCCTTTCCCTATTTAAACCACCACCCCTCGACCTATTCTCCACACATCAATTTGCGCCGCCCCCTTCTCTTCTTCACCCAAACCCAGGGCACTCTCAAAGCAAGGCGAGGATGCAGTACAATGGCCCCACCTTCGAGCTCCCACGTGTCGGTGTTCTCATGCTATAGGGGTGCAAGGGGGTTTGCCGAGTGGTTCCTCCGTGCGGGCTTCGCCGACCTCCCGGCGGGCTCGCCGGTGATGTTCCGACTTGAGGAAGTGCGTCCAAACTCCAGGACTCCGCCGATAGGGCTCACCGTCACCTTCACCAACATATTTGATGTGTACTACCTCCTCGGCAAGGTGTTTTGGTGTGGATGTGAATTGATCGCATTCACAACCCACAACATCTTCACAAACTTCGACTGCATCTTCCCCACCCGCGGTGGTATGCACAGCCTCCCCTACTACATCGGCCAGGATGGCATGGAGAGGAGGAACGATGAAGAGGAGGCGCGGTGAAGATGGTGGTGAAGGCCCAGTCTCGTGAGCTTGTCTTGCCCTAGGGTGTTAGGGCTTTTTATCTTTTATATATTTCTATCTTATTATGTCGTTGGTTGTACCGTGAACTTTTAATCTCTGTCGTGTTGTCCCTTAAGAACTATGTTATGCTTGCTACCTTCATTTGATCCTATTTGATATGTCATTGGTTATATGTGTTTTGCTTGCTATTTCTATCTTATTTGACGTGAGATATCGCTAGACGGATATGGTGTTGTACACGAGCCCTTCTGCTAAATCAATCAACGAAAGGGTATCCCTCAATGAAAACCAGCTATTTTTTTTTGAATTGTTGGTGGCCCTATTCCGTATATTGTATGAACAAAAACAAGCTAACTTTTTTGTAGTTTGTGGCCTATGCTATGGGTTAGGGCACCCTATGTTTTTTGTAAGAAGTATGCTATGGTTTCTACTTTCTATGTTATGGATGTATGCTTGCTACATGAGATATCGGCAGATGGATATGGTGCCGTAGACGAGCCATAGACATGCTCTGTAGATGGATATGGTGTTGTAGCCGATCCCTAGACATGATCTCTAGATGGATATGGTGGCTAATGGTGCCACCGGACTTTATTTTAGACGTGGTTTCAGATGGATATCATGATCTACGTAATTAAGTCTGACATGCTCTCAAAAAATTAAGGGACCCAAAAATTTAAGTGTTGTGTCGTAGACTATATACACAAGGAAATTTCCATGACATGTACAAATAAATTTGACATGGGCAAGTCCAACAATAAATCGATTTACCATATGCACTACTCCCTCTGTCTCAGTTTATAGGGCATGCGTGTGGCTCTAGGTCATCGATTTGACTAATTAAATATGTGTAATGTGTCACCAAAAATATATCACTAGATATTTAAGTGGATGTAGTTTCTAAACATATATTTTTCATCACATATAATACATATTTAGCTAGTTAAATTGTAAACCTAAAACTACGTGCATGTCCTATAAAACTGAGAAGGAGGAAGTATTTATGTTCGGCATGGCAATAATTGGATTTACCATGGCAATAATCAAGGAAAAAAATAGAGCCAGCGCATGCACTATTTTCTAGGCCTCTTTTATCTTTGTGGGCCTTCGACACTCAACACAATGAGACAGCCCAACCAGAGCTTAGTTTCAAGGGTTTCAGTTTGGGCCCTAGAACTACGTTTTTTTCTTCTGCGGTCGGTGTTGTTTGACGAAACTGAAGAAACTAAAAGTGTACAAAGTGACATGATCCACAAATTAAGCAACACTTAGCAGAGAGCACATAATTAAGCAACACAGAGCATAGATCACATGATCCACAAATTTAAGCAAATCATATAGCACATGATCCACAAATTTAACCAAATCCTAGAGCACATGACACCACACTAACAACATCTCTAACGAGTGATGACCAGCAAGTAAGCAAAATCCTAGAGCAACTACACAAAAATAAAAGGGATAAAATCCTAAAGCTATCAGATTTGCCTGCTTGTTCAATTGAATCATCTGGTTCAAGTTCTTGTTCATCTTGTTTAATTCCCCCTTCAGATCTGCATCCCCAACTGTCAGAACAGCACTTTCAGAGACCAAATTTGTTGGTGCTGACGGCAGATTGAGCTCCCGGGTTCGGGCCCCATTGAATTGAATCCGCTTAACGTAGTCATCCAGCCATTCAAAATGTGAGCATTTCTTCACGATCTGAAACGAAAACATGAACCCTAAATCCCAGATCGAAAAAGAATTAAAAGCAAATAGAAAAAGAAATCAGAAAAAAAATCACGAGATCTAACCTATCCCTCTGGCTTGCTCTCACATTTCACGAACTCGCGCACATAGTTGCCATTCTTGACCTCCTTCAAAGTCAACCGTATCAGTGGCGCGCTGCATGGGCAGTCGGGACATTGCTCCATGGGAAGTGGACCATATTGGGTCCACGAGGGGCGGGAGGCTTAAGTGGAGCTTGACATATCGCCCATAGTCGCCGGAGAAGAGGAAGTAGAGGAGTGGCTCCTCTCGTCACCGGAGAAGAAGAAGCAGAGGAGTGGCTCCTCTCGTCATCGCAGAATAAGCAGCAAAAGAAAGGGGAGGCAGAACCAACAAGTCTCGCAGATCACCCAACGATCCAACGATGCGGAGCCGTCCATGTGATCCAACGACGCGGACCCTGCACGCAGCCTGCCCTCGAAATTCCTTCTAAAAGACCACATCCGAGGGTTGTCGCTTGGCGCTAGGGTATGATCGGACGGCTGACGTTCGGAGCTAGGGTTAGGCGAAACCCCGCAGGGTTTAGAGGGGTTTTGAGCTGGTCAACGGGGTTTCCAAGGCTTTGACTCAGCATAACTAATTGAAAAATAATCGAAAAAATATGAAACCTTTGGTGGCGTCGTTTTATAAGACAAAATGATACGTCTCCAATGTATCTATAATTTTTGATGTATTCATGCCATGTTTATAATATTTCTACATGCTTTTGGTATGATTTGGTTAGAACTAACCCGGTCTGACGCTATTTTCAGCAGAACTACCGTGGTGTTGTTTTTGTGCAGAAATAAAAGTTCTCGGAATGTGCTAAAAATCAACGGAGATTTTTTCTGGAAAATATAAAAAATACTGGAATAAAGAGTTACCGGAGAGGAGGCTCGTGGGGCCTACGAGGGTGGAGGGCGTGCCCACCCCCGTGGGGCGCGCCCTCCTGCCTCATGGACATCCCATGGGTCCTCCTGACTTGTTCTCGATGCCAAACCCTCCTATAAATACCCAAACCTCCAGAAAGAAACCTAGATCGGGAGTTCGGCCGCCGCAAGCCTATATAGAAACCAAAAACCAATCGGGACCCTGTTCCGGCACCCTGCTAGAGGGGGGGCCCCTCACCGGTGGCCATCTTCATCGTCTCAGCGCTCTCCATGACCAGGAGGGAGTAGTTCACCCTCGGGGCTGAGGGTATGTACTAGTAGTATGTGTTTGATATCTCTCTCTCGTGTTCTTGATTTGGCACGATCTTGATGTATCGCGAGCTTTGCTATTATAGTTGGATCTTATGATGTTTCTCCCCCTCTACTATCTTGTAATGGATTGAGTTTTCCCTTTGAAGTTATCTTATCGGATTGAGTCTTTAAGGATTTGAGAACACTTGATGTATGTCTTGCATGTGCTTATCTGTGGTGACAATGGGATATTCACGTGATCTACTTGATGTATGTTTTGGTGATCAACTTGCGGGTTTAGTAAGCTTGTGAACTTATGCATAGGGGTTGGCACACGTTTTCGTCTTGACTCTTCGGTAGAAACTTTGGGGCACTCTTTGAAGTACTTTGTGTTGGTTGAATAGATGAATCTGAGATTGTGTGATGCATATTGTATAATCATGCCCACGGATACTTGAGGTGACATTGGAGTATCTAGGTGACATTAGGGTTTTGGTTGATTTGTGTCTTAAGGTGTTATTCTAGTACGGACTCTATGATAGATCGAACGGAAAGAATAACTTCATGTTATTTTACTACGGACTCTTGAATAGATCGATCAGAAAGGATAACTTTGAGGTGGTTTCATACCCTACAATAATCTCTTCGTTTGTTCTCCGCTATTAGTGACTTTGGAGTGACACTTTGTTGCATGTTGAGGGATAGTTATATGATCCAGTTATGTTATTATTGTTGAGAGAACTTGCACTAGTGAAAGTATGAACCCTAGGCCTTGTTTCGAAGCATTGCAATACCGTTTGTGCTCACTTTTATCATAAGTTGCCTTGCTATTTTTTTTATTTTCATATTACAAAAACCTATATCTACCATGCATATTGCACTTATATCACCATCTCTTTGCAGAACTAGTGCTCCTATACAATTTACCATTGTATTGGGTGTGTTGGGGACACAAGAGACTCTCTGTTATTTAGTTGCAGGGTTGTTTGAGAGAGACCATCTTCATTCTACGCCTCCCACGGATTGATAAACCTTAGGTCATCCACTTGAGGGAAATTTGCTACTGTCCTACAAACCTCTGCACTTGGAGGCCCAACAATGTCTACAAGAAGAAGGTTGTGTAGTAGACATCAAGCTCTTTTCTGGCGCCGTTGCCGGGGGGTGAGTGCTTGAAGGTATATCTTTAGATCTTGCAATCGAATCTTTTTGTTTCTTGTTTTATAACTAGTTTAGTTTATAAAAAGAAAACTAAAAAAATGGAATTGAGGGTGCCTCATATGCTTCATCCTTTTAATATCTTTCATGAAAATAAGGATTTCGATAATTGTGCTCAAGTGCTAGAAGAAGAATGCATTAGAATGTTTGGCACTAAATATTTGAATGATGAGCATGATTGCAATGTTGTTAGTATGAATTCCTTGAATATCCATGATGCTAATGATATGCAAAGCCACAAGCTTGGGGATGCTATGTTTGACAAAGATGATATTTTTTGTCCCCCAAGTTTTGATGAGAATATTTATTGTGATGAAAGCATGCCTCCTATTCATGATGATTATATTGATGAAAGTGGGTTTGGAAGAGTGTCAACTTCAGGAAGTAATGATCCCGCTATTTTGTAGGATGTTGAATATTATTGTGATAATTATGAAAGTGGATTTGGAGAGGTCATGACTTTATTTAATGATGAATCCACTATTTTGGAAGAGGTTCCAATTGATTATGAGAATAAAGTTCCTATCTATGATGATTATTGTGATGACATGTATGCTATAAAGAACAATGATAACCATGAAACTTGTCATCTTGATTTTAATTTTCAATTGGATTATGCTTCACATGATAGTTATTTTGTTGAGTTTGCTCCCACTACTATTGATGAGAATAAATTTGCTTATGTGGAGAGTAGTAAAATTTCTATGCAAGTAGATCATGAAAAGAATGCTTTATGTGCTAGTTATATTGTTGAATTCATTCATGATGCTACTGAAAATTATTATGCGGGAGGAATATATGCTTGTAGGAGTTGCAATGATATCAAGTTTCCTCTCTATGTGCTTAAAGTTTTAAAGTTATGCTTGTTTTGCCTTACTATGCTAGTTGATTATTGTTCCCATAAGTTGTTTGCTCACAAAATCCCTATGAATAGGAAGTGGGTTAGACTTAAATGTGTTAGTATTATTCTTCATGATGCTCTCTTTATGTTTCAATTCTTATCTTTTATGCGAGCATCATTGAAATCATCATGCCTAGCTAAAAGGCATTAAGAAAAGCGCTTGTTGGGAGACAACCCAACATTTACCTTTAATGTTTTTGTGTGTTCACATGATTATGCTACTGTAGTAATCATGTTTTATAGCTTTTGCTTCAATAAAGTGCCAAGTAAGACCTTTAGGATAGCTTACGGTGATAGTTGTGTTGATCCTGCTGAAAATCAGAAACTTTTGCACCCAGTAAATTAGTTTTGATGATTCACAGAAACGTGATTTTGATCTAATTATTTTTTCTCTGGATTGGTACACAAATGTCTCAGGTTTTCCTAATTTGGTAGGATTTTTGGAGTTACAGAAGTATTCGGGAGTTACAGATTGCTACAGACCGTTCTATTTTTGACAGATTCTGTTTTCTATGTGTTGTTTGCTTATTTTGATGAATCTATGAATAATATCGGAGGGTATGAACCATAGAGAAGTTGGAATACAGTAGATATTACACCAATATGAATTTAGAATGAGTTAATAACAGTACCTAAGTGGTGATTTATTTTCTTATACTAACGGAGCTTACGAGTTTTCTGTTAAGTTTTGTGTTGTGAAGTTTTCAAGTTTTGGGTAAAGATTCGATGGACTACGGAATAAGGAGTGGCAAGAGCCTAAGCTTGGGGATGCCCAAGGCACCCCAAGGTAATATTCAAGGACAACCAAGAGCCTGAGCTTGGGGATGCCCCAGATGGCATCCCCTCTTTCGTCTTCATTCATCGGTAACTTTACTTGGAGCTATATTTTTATTCACCACATGATATGTGTTTTGCTTGGAGCGTCATTTTATTTTATTTTGTTTTGATTGTTGTTCGAATAAAATACCAAGATCTGAAATTCTTAAATGTTAGAGAGTCTTCACATAGTTGCATAATTATTCAACTACTCATTGATCTTCACTTATATCTTTCAGAGTAGTTTGTCGTTTGCTCTAGTGCTTCACTTATATCTTTTAGAGCACGAGGTGGTTTTATTTTGAAGAAATAGATGAACTCTCATGCTTCACTTATATTATTTTGAGAGTCTTTTAGAACAGCATGGTAATTTTCTTTGATTATAAAATTAGTCCTAATATGATGGGCATCCAAGTTGGGTAAAATAAAAACTTTCATATGGAGTGCATTAAACACTATGATAAATTTGATACTTGATAATTGTTTTGAGATATAAAGGTGGTAATGTTAGAGTCTTGCTAGTTGGGTAATTATGAAATTGAGAAATACTTGTGTTAAAATTGGCAAGTGCTGTAGCATGCAATTATGGCGAACGTTGTGTGACAAATTTGAAGCATAGGGTGTTCTTTGATTGCCTTCCTTATGAGTGGAGGTCGGGATCGCGCGATGGTTAACTCCTACCAACCCTTCCCCTAGGAGCATGCGTAGTAGTACTTTGCTCCAAGGACTAATAAACTTTTGCAATAAGAGTATGAGTTCTTTATGACTAATGTGAGTCCATCGATTATACGCACTCTTACCTCCGCAATTTGCTAGCCTCTAGAGTACCGTGCATTGCCCTTTCTCACCTTGAGAGTTGGTGCAAACTTCGTCTGTGCATCCAAACCCCGTGATACGATACGCTCTATCACACATAAACCTCCTTATATCTTCCTCAAAACAGCCACCATACCTACCTATTATGGCATTTCCATAGCCATTCCGAGATATATTGCCATGCAACTTTCCACCGTTCCGTTTATTATGACACGCTCCATCATTGTCATATTGCTTTGCATGATCATGTAGTTGACATCGTATTTGTGGCAAAGCCACCTTTATAATTCTTTCATACATGTCGCTCTTGATTCATTGCATATCCCGGTACACCGCCAGAGGCCTTCACATAGAGTCATATTTTTTCCTAAGTATTGAGTTATAATTCTTGAGTTGTAAGTAAATAAAAGTGTGATGATCTTCATTATTATAGCATTGTCCCAGTGAGGAAAGGATGATGGGGACTATGATTCCCCCACAAGTCGGGATGAGTCTCCGGACTTTATGAAAAATAAAAGAGGCCAAAGAAGCCCAAAAAAATAGGCCAAAGAAGCCCACCAAAAAAATGAGAGAAAAAGAGAGAAGGGACAATGTTACTATCCTTTTTCCACACTTGTGCTTCAAAATAGCACCATGATCTTCATGATAGAGAGTTTCTTATTTTGTCACTTTCATATACTAGTGGGAATTTTTCATTATAGAACTTGGCTTGTATATTCCAATGATGGGCTTCCTCAAAATGCCCTAGGTCTTCCTGAGCAGGCAAGTTGGATGCACACCCATTTAGTTTCTTTTTGATGAGCTTTCATACATTTATAGCTCTAGTGCATCCGTTGCATGGCAATCTCTACTCCTCGTATTGACATCAATTGATGGGCATCTCCACAGCCCGTTGATTAGCCGCGTCAATGTGAGACTTCCTCCTTCTTTTTTCTCACATAATCCCTATCATCATACTCTACTCCACCCATAGTGCTATGTCCATGGCTTACGCTCATGAATTGCGTGACCGTTGAAAAGGCTGAAGCACGTTAAAAAGTATGAATGAATTGCTTGGCTGAAACCGGGGTTGTGCATGATGGGAGCATTTTGTGTGATGAAAATGAAGCATGGCCAAACTATATGATTTTGTAGGGATAACCTTTCTTTGGCTATGTTATTTTGATAAGACATAAACTGCTTGGTTAGCATTCTTGAAGTATTACTATTTTTATGTCAATATTTAAAGTTTTGTCTTGAATCTTTTGGATCTGAACATTCATGCCACAATAAAGAAAATTACATTGATAATTATGTTAGGTAGCATTCCACATCAAAAATTCTGTTTTTATCATTTACCTACTCGAGGACGAGCAGGAATGAAGCTTGTGGATGCTTGATATGTCTCCAACGTATCTATAACTTTTGATGTATTCATGTCATGTTTATAATATTTCTACATGCTTTTGGTATGATTTGGTTAGAACTAACCCGGACTGACGCTGTTTTCAGCAGAACTACCATGGTGTTGTTTTTGTGCAGAAATAAAAGTTCTCAGAATGTGCTGAAAATCAAGGGAGAGTTTTTCTGGAAAATATAAAAAATACTAGAATAAATAGTTATTGGAGAGGAGGCTCGTGGGGCCCACGAGGGTGGAGGGCGCGCCCACCCTCCTGGGGCGCGCCCCCCTGCCTCATCGACACCTTGTGGGTCCTCCTGACTTGTTCTCGATGCCAAACACCTCCTATAAATACCCAAACCTCCAAAAACAAACCTAGATCGGGAGTTCCACCACCGCAAGCCTTTGTAGCCACCAAAAACCAATCGGGACCCTGTTCCGGCACCCTACCGGAGGGGGGATCCCTCACCGGTGGCCATCTTCATCATCCCGGTGCTCTCCATGACAAGGAGGGAGTAGTTCACCCTCGGTGCTGAGGGTATGTACTAGTAGCTATGTGTTTGGTCTCTCTCTCTCGTGTTCTTGATTTGGCACGATCTTGATGTATCGCGAGCTTTGCTATTATAGTTGGATCTTATGATGTTTCTCCCCCTCTACTCTCTTGTAATGGATTGAGTTTTCCCTTTGAAGTTATCTTATCGGATTGAGTCTTTAAGGATTTGAGAACACGTGATGTATGTCTTGCATGTGCTTATCTGTGGTGACACTGGGATATTTACGTGATCTACTTGATGTATGTTTTGGTGATCAACTTGCGGGTTTAGTGAGCTTGTGAACTTATGCATAGGGGTTGGCACACGTTTTCGTCTTGACTCTTCGGTAGAAACTTTGGGGCACTCTTTGAAGTACTTTGTGTTGGTTGAATAGATGAATCTGAGATTGTGTGATGCATATCGTATAATCATGCCAACGGATACTTGAGGTGACATTGGAGTATCTAGGTGACATTAGGGTTTTGGTTGATTTGTGTCTTAAGGTGTTATTCTAGTACGAACTCTATGATAGATCGAACGGAAAGAATAGCTTCGTATTATTTTACTACGGACTCTTGAATAGATCAATCAGAAATGATAACTTTGAGGAGGTTTCGTACCCTGCAATAATCTCTTTGTTTGTTCTCCGCTATTAGTGACTTTGGAGTGACTCTTTTTTGCATGTTGAGGGATAGTTATATGATCCAGTTATGTTATTATTGTTGAGAGAACTTGCACTAGTGAAAGTATGAACCCTAGGCCTTGTTTCGAAGCATTGCAATACCGTTTGTGCTCACTTTTATCATTAGTTACCTTGCTGTTTTTATATTTTCAGATTACAAAAACCTATATCTACCATCCATATTGCACTTGTATCACCATCTCTTCGCCGAACTAGTGCACCTATACAATTTAACATTGTATTGGGTGTGTTGGCGACACAAGAGACTCTCTGTTATTTAGTTGCAGGGTTGTTTGAGAGAGACCATCTTCATCCTACGCCTCCCACAGATTGATAAACCTTAGGTCATCCACTTGAGGGAAATTTGCTACTGTCCTACAAACCTCTGCACTTGGAGGCCCAAAATCATCTACAAGAAGAAGGTTGTGTAGTCGACATCACACACTAACGAGGAAAAATACTTTACAAAAAAAACCTAGCTAGCACGATCGAGGTCAAATGAGCACCATTAATTAAAAAATTAAAAAATATATAAAACCTGCACACAATATTGTCTTGTGTGACATGTTACCCACTAGAAATCATAAACTTTGTCTATGGACATTTTCATGAAAAAACCTTCACGCATATGAGCTATCACGTACAACGTTTCATAGAGACCAAGGAGAGGAGGTAGGGTTCCCTTCGGTTTTTGAAATTAAAAAAAATCACCAAAGCTTGATTTCAAAGTGAATAAGAAGGATCTGAACTTATTTTTCCATTTTCATATTTTAAATGTGTTTTTAATGGTTTTCTATTAAAGTATATTTGTTTCAAAAAATGTAAAAATAGAAAGATTAATTCAATAAATAGTGATTCTTCGAATCTACACTATATAGATTGAATAGGTGTTAATAAAAAATATTCAGCTCATTTGGAGTAGGTCCAAAAAAACTTGATTACAAATGGGGTTGTTAACCCTAGCTTAGGAGCTCATTTGGAGCATATTCTCATGACTACAGGTTTTACCATGCAAAAGAGATCGAATTGATCACCTAACCTTTATAATAGTTCTGCAAACTTTGCAACTCACGTCGCAGGGGAATGGACTTCAAGTGTTGGTTCAAATTCAAAGTTTGCCTAAAATTCAAAGTTTGCCTAAAATTCAAATACCTCAAATTTCACATCAAATTACAAATAGAATTATTACACCTTACAAGTTTTCACGGTAGTTCAAATTGACGACAGAATCCACCCTTATTACAAATCCTTAAAGTTCAAAGTTTATGACTTCCATTCAAGTTCAAATTCAAATCTTTGCCTTGCTCCTTGTGTTCTGGGATGGGTTAACCTCTTGCTTCTGGTTTCCCTGGCTGGGATATTTTGTGCTTTTGAAAGCTTTGTCTTGTTGCTTCTGATCTTCACTTCTGGTGGTGGCGGTTTTGTTGAGCTTTGACTGACCAAGCAAGTGATGACCAGTTGATGGTCATCTGTGGGTTCACTAATCCTTAAAGGAACTTCAGACAAAATAACTTCCTCCTCTCTTATAGCTTCAAAACCTTCATAAGCCATGGTTTCAAATTCTACATCAGATGATGGTTGAACCAATGAAGTTTCTTCCTCTCTTGGTCTTTTCTGTCATGTGCCTCTAATTAACCTAGAGCTGGGTTAAAATGAGCTTAGTCATCAGTAAAAAAGAGAACAAATGCAAAAAAGAAAAGAAATGTTGCACATGTATCTCGCTGCTACTTCAGTTGCTTCATTCTCCTCTGCTGCTGCATTCTCCTCTAAACTTGTTGCATTCTCCTATGCTGCTGTATTCTCCTCCAAACTTGCTCCATTCTCCTCTGCTGCTGCATTTGCTGCTGCCCATTGTTCCTCTTCTCCAAATGATGCATCAACTGGATTGGTACAAGGCCTAGCAATATGCCCTAGGATACCACATATTTTGCACTTATGTTTTTTTACGCGACCCTCTTCACCAGCTCTTATCCTGTTTTTCCTTTGTCTTCCTAGTGGTCTAGTCAGTACAGGAGAACAGAGTTTGAATCCTAGGTCTACTATGTTCCATTGGTCTTTTCCCAAGAGTGTAGGCACATTTTCAGCATAAGCAGCCCTAAATTTGGCAACTGAGAAATATTCAGAGCAGTACTGATCAACTTCACCATCTTCACCTCCAATAACAGTCATGAGATGTACGGCATGTATGCACGGCTTCCTGCGGATCTGCCATTGCCTACAACTGCATTCATTAGTTGCAAGGTTCACTGGATATCTCCATTCCCTATTTTTACTGTATGTGTATGTCACCTCAGCCTCGTATGTCAATGGCCGAATGCATTTCATCCTTAGTCCTCTTGCCTTGGCATGCAATGCCTTAATTAGAGACGGGAGCATAAGATGGCCAACATATTGTGTTTCTGCAATTCTTTTACGAAGAGCCATATTTATCATGATCATTTGCCTGATCTTATCAAATGCTTGCCACAATAAAAGCCCTTTCACTAACTTGAACTTTGCATTGAAATACTCAGCGAGGTTATTGGTCACATAGTCTACTTTGCAGATTTCATTGAATTTGCTTCTTGGCCAGAACTTTCCATGATGTTCATCCATGTACTCCTTCACCAAAGGATTGTGAGCATACAACACTCTCAAATGGTGCTCATGCTTCCTCAAGCTGCATGTGTATGATACTGGCCAAAGGTTCTCATCATAAACTTTGCCTCTGAATTTCTTTTTAAAATTCTGTGCTAGGTGTCGCATACATTCCCTATGTTCCACTCCAGGGAATATAATTTCTGCTGCAGTTTCTAAACCCTTGCAAGCATCTGTGTGTATAACTAAACCTGAGGGTGTACCTATAATGTTGTGCAACTACTGCAGAACAAGACCCAACTCTCCTCGGACTCTACCTCCAACACACCAAATGCAACTGGGAATAGCCAGTTGTGTCCATCAACTACAGAAGATGTTGCTAGCTGGCCTCTCCATCTTCCATTCAAAGCGGTTGCATCGACAGCCAAATAGGGCCTACAACATTCAGAAACCCCTGCCAGCAAGCCTTGAAACAAACAAAAGCCCTCCTGAAGCACTCCTTCTCCAGTGCCTTCCCTTTTATTTTGTACTTAACTGTATGCTTGTCAATCTCTACAACACTCCCTAGACTAGCCGTCTCCACTTCAGCTTTGAAGGTGTAAAGCAACTAAAAACTCTCATTCCATGGACCATTAATCTTATCAACAGCCCTTTCCTTAGCATAGAAAATCTTCATGTAAGATATATTAATCTTGTACTTCTCAAATAGCTTCACATGGAGTGCTGTTGGACCAATTGTTGGGTTTCCCTCACGCAATCCAAGATTGCATCTGCCACCCACCTAACCATTGCAAGCTTAGATTTGTTCTTCCCCCTCCCCCTCCAGGTGGGCAAGTGTGCCCATGTGGCCGGGTTGCTTTTTATCTGAAAAAATGAAAAATGATGTCAACTACAATTAAGAAATAGTACACATGATCTGAATATAGAATGGATAAATAATGTGATAAAAAGATTCAGTTGTAATACCTGAATCAATTTTCTCTTTAGCATAGTGGATGCATGCAACCTCCACCTACACCTATCATAAGGGCAGTGAACAGTGAATCTTCTTGGCTCACTCCTATCAACCTCATAGGAGTTTTCAGTGAGAATGCAATATGTAGTCACTGCATTACGACAATCCACCATCGATACGAATACGGTTCCTGGAGTAAGCTCAGGATTCTCCCTATTCCACTCAATTGTTGGCATGTCCTCACCATCATATTCTTGTAAAACTAAGGAGTCAATGTTCTACTCCCTCTCTTCATCGTCAGTGTCATCAAATCTAGCACGGCTGCGAGGCTCCTTTGCATATTCATCTTCCACTGCCTATTGACTAACTCTATCTACCAGTTCAGGGAATAAAATCTCATCCTCATCATCATGTCGAGGCACTTCCTCGTCAGGATCTGCATCTACTTCTACATTAGGTGCAGAAGGGAGAGGAGAAGTGGCAGAATTAGAGGCAGCCGACATGTTGTGGCTTTCAGAACCACTAGGTTTACTTGGTCTCGACCTATCAGGAGTGCGAGGGCGCTCGCTATTAGCAGAAACAGATGATGTCTGAACACCCTGCCCCTTGGGATACGTTGTTTGCGTGCTTTAAGCACACCGATATGGATTTTACCGAAACGGCTGTCAGCATTCAAACTAAATAGCAATCCCAGATGCTCATCACAAGTTAATGGGACAAATCTCTGCTCGGTACTGTTGAAATATCTCAGTTCAACAGCATCGGCAGGGCTCCACGGATACACAACAAAGTGCCTCGCAGAAATCTATGAACGAAACGATGGTTTCTACCACTTTAGGATAGAAAAACCCAGAAATCAGACACGGTTTAGTTCCACGCAGCTCGCTAGTTTCCATTCTAACCGCCAGCCGAAAAGCAAGTGCAGGATCAACCCTATTTGATTGAAATAAGATAAAGGGCGCAGTTAGGCCGAAAAATTTCAGATAAATTGCACTGATTCATGCTAACGGTGGTCAAATACATCCTAATTTATGGATATCCTAATCAATTTGAGAGCAAAATTATGCTTACCCAGGTGGAATCCATGAATTATCCACCTCTGATTCGACCCAATCATCTCCACGGTCGATGGGCCGGACGGGGTGCTCCCCCGACATCGCTTCCTAATCCTAGATGGGGAGAGAGGGTAGATGCGACGAAGGCGGCACGACGGCGGCAGAGGCGGCACGACGGTGGCGGAGGGGGCAGCACGGAAGCGATTTGATCTGATTCAGGTTACAGTGAGGGGAATCTACTGTTTCATGGCCCCACTCGTTAGCACGTAACAGTCAAAATGTGGACTTGGCCCTACGCGACCCCACTCGTCTGAGTCAACGATCAAGCCATTGACGTGACGACAACGTCCGTTGTGACCAGTTCTGAGGGTTTCAGGCAAGGGAGTGGGGAAAAGTGAGCAAAAGTTAAGATCGTGGGGATGGATGCGTATAACTAAGGAACCAGGGGCACAGAAATAAAAATTCCTAGACATTAATACCCCATCGTTGCTGCTGGACAACTGTTGGACAGTTGTTGGATTACCGTCAAACCGCCGCCCTCTCGCTTAGGCTAGCCATAGTTGGATTAATTTAGCTAGTAACATGACACACCCTAAGGCAAGTTTGCTTATATGGCAAGTAGTTAATGAGAAAGGTGTTTGTGGTAACATAATATGTTACCGTAAAATAACGCTCTCCAAGACAAAATAAGTCTACATTTAAACAAATGAAGGCGTGCATGATACCAGACATATGTTACTACCCAATATGATGGTAACAACATAGACTAATACTACCTCCCTTCCAGTTTATAGGGCTTATCTCAAAAGAAATTGTAAGTCCTCAATTTACCACAATAGCTAGATGTCAGTCGACTGAATTTCAATTTTGGGCCAGTTGATTTTGAACATCGTTGGAGGGAGGCCGGAGGGAAGGAAGGAGATAGCCGGAGGGCTATGTTGGGGAACGCAGTAATTTCAAAAAAATTCCTACGATCACGAAAGATATATCTAGGTGATGCATAGCAATGAGAGGGGAGAGTGTGTCCACGTACCCTCGTAGACCGAAAGCGGAAGTGTTTCAATAATGCGGTTGATGTAGTTGAACTTCTTCGCGATCCAACCGATCAAGTACCGAATGCACAACACCTCCGCGTTCAGCACACGTTCAGCTCGATGACGTCCCTCGTGCTCTTGATCTAGTTGAGGACAAGGGTGAGTTCCATCAGCACGATGGCGTGGCGACGGTGATGATGATGCTACCGGTGCAGGGCTTCGCCTCAGCACTACGATGGTATGATTGAGGTGTATAACTGTGGAGGGGGGCACCGCACACGGTTAAGAGAAACTTGTGTGTTCTACGGTGCCCCCTGCCCCCGTATATAAAGGATGGAGGAGGAGGAGGTTGGCCCTAGAGGGGGTGCGCAAGGGGGGAGTCCTAGTTGGACTCCTGGTCCAAGTAGGATTCCCCCCCCCCTTTCCTATTCCAACTAGGAGAAGGAGGAAGGGGAGAGGGGAGAAGGAAGGAGTAGTCCAATTCATACCGTGCCATGGGGGGCGCGCGGCCACCCCTTGAGGCCCTTCTCTCCTTTCCCCTAAAGCCCATTCAGGCCCAATATGTCAGGACCCCGAACCTAAGTCACACCGATCTAGCATGTAACACATCATATCACTTTGCGGCCTCACGCACGGTATTCCCACGGGTGCCACCTTACCTGGCTCGGGACCGTTTGCGCCTTTTGGCTCACGTATATGATAGTGTCGCTAGCATCCATATGACAAAGAACCCGGGCTGACATGGCTAGTCGTGAACCCAAAGTGGCACTAACTTACAGGGACAGGCATACATGACCCAGATACGAACGTGTCAGTCATCAGCGAGTGAATCCAGGCTGTAGCACTGGGCTAGCAGGGCTCCGGTGAACCGGGCTGTAGCGGGCTAACAGGACTCCGGTATTCATCGCGTGACATTTCCCCGAAGGGACAGACACAGGAACGAAGAAGGACACATGCCGGCCAGCCTAAGTGTTCCAAAGCAGTAGCAAGCTACCATGGCTCAGTGGAAACACTAGGAGACATTTCCCGGTAAGAGAGGCTACTAAGGATAAACAACTAGATAGTCAGATCACACACATACCAAGCATTTCAATAACATACACACAATATGCTCGATATGTGCAAATACAACATGGCATCACAACATGACTCTACAACTCAAGTATTTATTCAATAGGCTCCGAGGAGCGAGATATTACAAACAGGGGTCTCATGACCCAACATTCAGAGCATACAAATCAAAGCACATGCGGAAGCTTAACATGTCTGAGTACAGACATCTAGAAATGAAAAAGGCTGAGAAGCCTGACTATCTACCAGATCCTGCCGAGGGCACAAGATCGTAGCTGAGGTACCAAGCTAAACATCGAAGACCACGCGGAACTACTAGCGAGACTGAAGTCTCTCTGCAAAACATAAAATAGGCAAACGTGAGTACAAATGTACCCAGCAAGACTTACATCAGATCTATCTACATATGCATCATTATCAACAAAGGGGGTGGTGGAGTTTAACTGCAGCAAGCCAGCTTTGACTCGGTGGCTATCCTGAACTACGACTGCAAGTAACTCTTTTGAGGTGGCGCACACGAGTCCACATATTCACCATATCAATACACCACTATGGATCCGCTCCCGTCTCCCTACGAGAACGCCATCCATAGCAGTCACGCTTATCTTGCGTATTTTAGAGTATCCACTTTCACTTGTCTATGAACTATGCAAGGGGTCCAAGTTTCCATATCCGAGGAATCCGGCTATTCGAATAGATAGTGATAACCCTGCAGGGGTGTACTTCTTCACACACGCTTTCGCCACTTATCGCCCTGTACACGTCATGTACCTCGACAAGCTTCAAGCGGAAGCCGGGCGAGGGAGTCGGCCACGACCTGACTAACCGAACAAGTCTCTAGTCCAGGTTTATCGCCTATTCGGGTTCCATCCGCAAGGAGATCCGGCCGGGGTGTCGCTCACGGCCCCAAACAATGTGAGCAGGGTTCCCAAGCCCACCTCGACGGGTGGATCTACACTTGGTACACCGTGCCACTGTGCCTAGTCTGTCCCAAGCCCACCTGTACCGGGTGCCACTTGGTAGACTACTAACACTACCTACAAACACCAGAAACTAGTTGCAACTCCTGGACAGAGATCAAGTTGATTAATAAGTCGAGAGAGCTTGGAGCGCCCGGAGCCCAATGTGTGGTAGTAACTGATCATGGATCACAAACACAGAACTCAGTTCCTGAGGACGGCTGCAATGAGACAACCCACCATGTACTCCTACATGGCCTCTCACCGCTACATTTACCAAATCGTGTTCACACACTTAGCTCTCAGTGGTAGGACATGTTCACACACCTCTGATTCATTCCCGATGAATCAGACCTGACTCAACTCTAAGCAGTAGCCGGCATGACAAACAAGCATGAATGAGTAGGCACATCAGGGCTCAAACAACTCCTACTCATGCTAGTGGGTTTCATCTATTTACTGTGGCAATGACAGGTCATGCAAAGGATAAAGGGGTTCAGCTACCACAACAAGTAACAGATGAATCATTGTTGTCCTAATGCAGTAAAAGAGAGCAGGAGCGAGAGAGTGGGATTTTATCGGAATGAACAAGGGGGTTTTGCTTGCCTGGCACTTCTGAAGATAATATAGCTCTTCATCGGTGTCATCGATCACATCGCCGGTACACGTCTATCGAGAGGGGACAATTACCAGCAAACAAGGAAGAACACAATCAATGCGATGCAACAATATGATGCATGATAATGACATGGCAATATGAATGTGTTTTGGGCTAATGCATCTAGCAACAGGTTAAATGAAGTTGGTTTGAACCCTAAGTTCAAAACCAAACTCCATATGTGAAATTCAATGTCATTTAATTGATTTTTCCTAAACAGTAGGCATAAGTTGTTCTAACATGCATGAAAATGGTACAGATGGATTCCTTGAATTTTTCTGATCATTTTTCATATATAAATTATTTAATTTGGAGTTACGGTTGAATTTCTATGAATCTTGGAAGTTTTGGACATTTTTCTGAAAATAATAAATCATTTAAGATTTATTTAAATTCCAGAAACAAATACTGCGTCAGCATGACATATTAGTGACGTCAGAAAGTCAACGGGGCTGGTCCAGGTCAAGTCTGGCCAGTGGGGTCCACACGTCAGTGTCTCGGACGAGTTTGTGTCGCTGACATGTGGGCCCAGTCAACGGCCACGTCAGCGCGGTCAAAGCTGACGCGTGGGGCCACCGCAATTAGATTAAACTAAACAGGAGTTAAGCTATGATTAATTAGGGGCGTGGGGACCATGAGTCAGTGGCCTAAGGGGTTGGTTAGTGTGGAGCGGTTAGCTGCTAATGACGGTTCACGTCAGATTCGCCGGCGGTTGGACGACGGCGACGACCCAGAGCGGCGGTGGCTCGCCGGAGTTGCGCCAGAGATGACGGATCGACACGCCAGGGGCACCAGAGGATAGCCCATGCCCGCGCGCATCTAGGGGAGCCAACGGGGGGTGCGGGGGTGGACGGAGTGCGCCGGAAGCAAGGTTGTGGCGGCGGCCAGAGTTCGGGCGCCGATGAAAACGACGACACCGTGCACGGGAGGATCTACGGTTGGCACCTACGCGTTCTATGAGAGCTCACGAACCCAACGGAGGCACGCACGGGACCAAATGGCCACCGGAGCCTCGTCGGCGATGAGCTCGTGCGGCGGCGTGCTGTCGGGGAAGAGAGGCGCGGCGGCTACGGCATGCTAGAGAGAAAACGGAGAGGGGGAGGATGATCAGGAGCTCATGTGGAGTGCAGTGGTGACCTCGGCGTGTTCGGGGAAGCTCGGACGGCGGCGAATCGACGGCGACCATCGGCGGCGGTTGAGGACGAAGACGATGGCGTGGAGGCGATGCGGAGCTTCCCGAGGGGCTTGGCTCGGTGGGGAGGAAGAGGGGGTCGAGGCGGAGCTCCTGAGCTCAGCGGAAGGGCGAGGAGTGGCCGGTGGCTATGGATGCGACGGCGGCGCCCTCCGGTGGCTCTCGGTGGTGCTCCAAATCGAGAGAGGGAGAGAGCTAGAGCGAGCAGAGAGAAGGGATAGCGGTCGAGGACGACTCCGTGGCGTTGCTAGAGGGCTCGGGGAGGAAGCAGGAGGTGGCCAGGGGAAGCAGGAGGTGGCCGAGGCAGCGTCGGCGCCCGTCGGCCACGCGCGCTGCCTACTGGCGCGGGGAAGACGACAGGAGGAGGACGCCTGGTGGGCTGGGCCGCACCGGTGGGCTGCCAGCACAGGAGCTGGGCCGGTTGCTGCAGGTGAGCGCCAGGTAGGTCTTCTGCTCTGTTTTATTTATATTTCTGTTCTGTTTTCTTTTTTTTTTAATTTGTTTTGCCACTGTTTTGAATTTAAAATAATTCAAACAATGCCAAAAACTCCTCTGAATATTTTTATTTTGCTAGATGGACTTTTCCAAAAGCTCATAAAATATTTCAGGGGTATTTGAAATTATATTCTAATTATATGTATATAATTCAAATTCAAATAGCTAATGATTTAAATTCAAGGTCCCAAGATTAAGTCCTTAAAAATGTTCAATATTTTGGTTGGGACCAGAACCCTTGCCAAAAATTATCAAACATTTAAGAAGAGCATTTTGGAACAATGAATGAGATTTTAGGGTTTTTGCCCTTCTTTTATTTAAGTTTTTGAGGCTTCCAAATTTCCTCAGTTCAAGTTTCAAAAATTTAAACATGATGCAAACACTAGGCAGCAACAGAAGCTAGGGATGTGACAACTCACCCCCACTAAACAAGAATCTCGCCTCGAGATTCAAGCGTAGGGTAAGATGAAGGGGAAACGCAAACTAGTATAATCTTCACGATCCAGGGTGCACTTCAAATGAACGTTGATTCAATCACCATCTTTGTCTCGACGTCTTGCTCTGGGAACTCCAACTAACATGACAACAAGAGGAAAGGGACAATTCCAGAAGAATCAATCTTCTCGAAGAACAATCAACTTAGGACCAACTCACAGAGTGAATCATAGCAACATCTCTTGAGCTGAGACATGAAGCACACATCTGGAGGGATGGAGTGGAACAGATGATGAGGGTCACTAGGTAGACAACAATTCCACACTTAAGAAGGTGGTAGACGATTGTCAACGTAGCGAGGAGTTGAGTTGCCATGATACCACAACGAGGCACCTTAGGGATGGTGACTCGTAGATATATCCCCTTAAGTGGCAAAAAGAATTACCTTTGATTCAGAGATCATTGAAACTCTTTAAACCAGCCTAAGGCAATTCTCGAGCGATCGTTTGGAGGGGGTCGGTAGAATGGCATGCTTGGATTAGAATGGATGATGTGGATTACCTTGTTGAAAACAACGTAATGGATGAATTTGCTTACCACCAGAAATGGAAGAGACCCATGGTAGAATGGCACATTGGCGGTGCAAGCTGGGGACAAAATGCAAATGCTGGGAATGATTCTAGTAGCTGGGGAAGAACCCAAAAATAGAGAGTGGGTCCACTGTTTGAAAAGTTATAGCATAACCGAGGAAGCTGAGAGCAAACCCAGTTAGTGCCGATGATAACACCTAGCGCTTGTGCGTGCTCTCAAGAACTTGAGCATTTCCATAATCATCAAGGTTTTACCAATTTCCATGTCAAGGGTCCTGGCAACACAACACACTACCATGATGAATAGTGATGGATGATGCAGATGCAAAGGAAGATAACACTTTCTCAGATTTCACCTTAGCAAGGCCAAGGGGACAAAATCTAGACGATCGACCGAGAGACATTTAGCACTCCGCTTCTAATGTTCTCCTTGATGTGCTAGCGTATCCCATTCATTGAAATGGTTAGGTAACTAGACATCAAGTAAAAGGTCGGACTTCGGGAACACAAAAATCCATAAAGAACAACTACAGAGGCAAATCCTGCGAAATCCTTATGGGGATGTGGCCAACTTTCTCAATCAAGATACTACAATAATAGGTCTTCCGGCTGGGTGTGTTGTCCATGACATCCACTTTACCGGTTATCGAGGGATCAGTGTTATAGTTCTTGGGAAATGTTCCAACCATCATATCTGCCTGAGATTCAGATCTGGTTGGTGTCAGGATATTCCAGACTCATCGAGTCTAGGAAGAAAAAAGAAAGTTTGCAACACAATTCGACAAGATGACGTTGCGAGATTCTCGGAAAATGAACTACGATAGCAAGCTCCAAAACATGAGCTGGTTCTGCTACAAACATGTGAACATGTTGTCCCAGACAAGCATGACCACATGGTAGTCTTATAATAAAACACTACCGAGTTCTGGTTGGGAACCATCATCGAGGATATCAAAGTTCTTGATTAAGCCCGGGTTAGCTCTTAAAAAGAACTCCTTCTCCTAGAACAAATCAGTCAGTGGCTTGGTGTGCTAAGAACACATATAGAATGGAGGCGGCCAACCTACCAAACCATATAATACTTCGCACATGTGCATGACCAACTTGGGATGATTCCAGAGGAGCAAAAACAAACTTTCTCGAATTCACGGCGGCAACTTACATCAAATGCACATGAATTAGAGGAAGTCACTACTTTCATCCAAACATATGCTTTATGAACGAAACACGAAGAAATGCTTACACAAGTTTCCAACACTAGATTGATGTTCAACATGACTCATGGGGGAGACAACATGCTGCTGAGGGGCTCAACAACAACTCATCAGGATTTCCATATCAAAGGATTTCCATAGTTAAGTGAACACGGTGATAGCATTGGTCAGACCAAAGGATATAATGGTGTATGCTCGAGGAAAAAACCACGAGTAAGACAACATTATGAATATCGTTGGTTCTGATTTGATTTGACGATAGCCCACACTCAAATCAAAGGATTGATAAGACAATAGGTCCAGCAACTGATCACAGGGACCAATCGATGAAGATATCATCTTTCTTCAACACACACTACACAAGAATATCCCTTTGGAACGAACTAGGTCAGGCAAGCTTTTATCTTCCAACTCTCCAAGTTGTTGTCTAGCTTAACCAACTAGCTCAGGGATATCTAACACCGATCTTGGAGAGAGGGTGGTTCACAAGAAACCAACTTGATCACGAGCTCAACATAACAGTCAGGGGACAACCTGGTAATACTTCCGAGAAGATATTCAGAAAATCACGAACCACCGATATGTTACCAAGCTCAAGAACAATCTTGCTCTTCAGGGCAAGACGATATGGTGAAATAAGCAAGGGATTGGATAATCCTAACTCATTGATCGAAGAGTGCACCAGAAATAAGGACTAGGTAGCATGATCAATCTTAGAATGATGATTCAAAAACCAACACGCTAAGAATGAAATTATTGTCCATTAACTACCAGGCAACGGGGTTGCTAGGAGTATTGAGTTCACACATCATGATTCACTTGTCGGCACTCCGGCTGCAACAACACGGAACCGAGGAATGAAAAGGATGGCAAGAAGTATCACTATGTCAAGAATTCACAAAAGGTGGTGCAATTCTCATGAAAATCCTGACATAAAGAAGGTAATACTTCAGGGTAGAACAGACCAGAAGCTGGATTGCAACTTGATCTGCGGAACACAACTACTTTGACCCAATCCTAAATATGGATGAGGTACTGGAGTTTGTTTCTCCTAGTCATTCCGGAATAGAATGGCTTGACAGACCACAAGAGTAATAGGCATCGATGAACGAATGCACACATACTCTTGACTATCAACTGATAGACGAGGGCCGGAGGACAACTAAAGAGGGACAACTCAAAAAAACATACGATTTTCTGAGTTGTGGATGCATGGTTTAGCATGTCGAACGAAGTTCAACATATTTCTTCCGGATAACCCATGCAGAAAGGTAGAACTGGCAGAGCCACAATATAGAATGGAGAACCCATCGAGAGCACTCCTGTTGTGATCTTTTGATCCAACAAACTTCTACCGTAAGTGGTTCATGGTATTTGGAAGAAGGATATACCACGGACCTCGAGGACTAATGCAAGGTTACTAATAACCTAAGGAACTAGCAACACTATCAACATGAAGTAAGTAGGGTGAATCTTGGTTCGAAAACCCAGGAATAGAATACCTACTACTAAGTGGCATCACGGGATGCTTTCGAGAATAAAGGCCAGAATCATCACACTGGGAACACAAAACATGGCTAGACTACTAGATGATCCCCTGAGACACCTAGGGTCATAATAATAACTCCAACATAATTGTCGAGGCAATAGAGTACCTCAACTCACCGTCTAGTGTGGTTAATCTGGCCATAAAGGACATCAGGAATGGAAAGAAAGGATTTGCAAATGCATCAGACTATTTCGAAACCCGGGATGACTCGGACAGCGTAACGGCTGTAAATGCTCAGAAAAGACTTGAGACATTCACAAAAATGGTGGCATAACCACTCAGAAGCACAATATCAAGTTTTCGAGATCAACAGTTAACATACGGAAGATAGTAGGAACTGAACTGAGGCTTGAATCAACAATCTTATAAGTCTACGGATTAGTAACACGTGATCCTAATAGAAAGAAGAGAAGGCCTAGTTCTTAACCCCGTAGGAAAGATAAGATGACTCAGATCAGAAGGGCATAAGGTACAAGGAGTAAAAAGAGCCTTACGTTCCATCCCACAATCAATTCCCTTATATAACTAAAGAATTTCTAGACTCAACTTCGACCAGTTTGGCTTGGTAATCCTACAGGCAGTCAAGCTCTGATACCAAAGCTGTCAGGACCCCGATCCTAAGTCACACCGATCTAGCATGTAACACATCATATCACTTTGCGGCCTCACGCACGGTATTCCCACGGGTGCCACCTTACCTGGCCCGGGACCGTTTGCGCCTTTTGGCTCACGTATATGATAGTGTCGCTAGCATCCATATGACAAAGAACCCGGGCTGACATGGCTAGTCGTGAACCCAAAGTGGCACTAACTTACAGGGACAGGCATACATGACCCAGCGACGAATGTGTCGGTCATCAGCGAGTGAATCCAGGCTGTAGCACTGGGCTAGCAGGGCTCCGGTGAACCGGGCTGTAGCGGGCTAACAGGACTCCGGTATTCATCGCGTGACATTTCCCCGAAGGGACAGACACAGGAACGAAGAAGGACACATGCCGGCCAGCCTAAGTGTTTCGAAGCAGTAGCAAGCTACCATGGCTCAGTGGAAACACTAGGAGACATTTCCCGGTAAGAGAGGCTACTAAGGATAAACAACTAGATAGTCAGATCCCACACATACCAAGCATTTCAATAACATACACACAATATGCTGGATATGTGCAAATACAACATGGCATCACAACATGACTCTACAACTCAAGTATTTATTCAATAGGCTCCGAGGAGCGAGATATTACAAACAGGGGTCTCATGACCCAACATTCAGAGCATACAAATCAAAGCACATGCGGAAGCTTAACATGTCTGAGTATAGACATCTAGAAATGAAAAAGGCTGAGAAGCCTGACTATCTACCAGATCCTGCCGAGGGCACAAGATCGTAGCTGAGGTAACAAGCTAAACATCGAAGACCACGCGGAACTACTAGCGAGACTGAAGTCTCTCTGCAAAACATAAAATAGGCAAACGTGAGTACAAATGTACCTAGCAAGACTTACATCAGATCTATCTACATATGCATCATTATCAACAAAGGGGGTGGTGGAGTTTAACTGCAGCAAGCCAGCTTTGACTCGGTGGCTATCCTGAACTACGACTGCAAGTAACTCTTTTGAGGTGGTGCACACGAGTCCACATATTCACCATATCAATACACCACTATGGATCCGCTCCCGTCTCCCTACGAGAACGCCATCCATAGCACTCACGCTTATCTTGCGTATTTTAGAGTATCCACTTTCACTTGTCTATGAACTATGCAAGGGGTCCAAGTTTCCATATCCGAGGAATCCGGCTATTCGAATAGATAGTGATAACCCTGCAGGGGTGTACTTCTTCACACACGCTTTCGCCACTTATCGCCCTGTACACGTCATGTACCTCGGCAACCTTCAAGCGGAAGCCGGGCGAGGGAGTCGGCCACGACCTGACTAACCGAACAAGTCTCTAGTCCAGGTTTATCACCTATTCGGGTTCCATCCGCAAGGAGATCCGGCCGGGGTGTCGCTCACGGCCCCAAACGATGTGAGCAGGGTTCCCAAGCCCACCTCGATGGGTGGATCTACGCTTGGTACACCGTGCCACTGTGCCTAGTCTGTCCCAAGCCCACCTGTACCGGGTGCCACTTGGTAGACTACTAACACTACCTACAAACACCAAAAACTAGTTGCAACTCCTGGACAGAGATCAAGTTGATTAATAAGTCGAGAGAGCTTGGAGCGCCCGGAGCCCAATGTGTGGTAGTAACTGATCATGGATCACAAACACAGAACTCAGTTCCTGAGGACGGCTGCAATGAGACAACCCACCATGTACTCCTACATGGCCTCTCACCGCTACCTTTACCAAATCGTGTTCACACACTTAGCTCTCAGTGGTAGGACATGTTCACACACCTCTGATTCATTCCCGATGAATCAGACCTGACTCAACTCTAAGCAGTAGCAGGCATGACAAACAAGCATGAATGAGTAGGCACATCAGGGCTCAAACAACTCCTACTCATGCTAGTGGGTTTCATCTATTTACTGTGGCAATGACAGGTCATGCAAAGGATAAAGGGGTTCAGCTACCGCAACAAGTAACAGATGAATCATTGTTGTCCTAATGCAGTAAAAGAGAGCAGGAGCGAGAGAGTGGGATTTTATCGGAATGAACAAGGGGGTTTTGCTTGCCTGGCACTTCTGAAGATAATATAGCTCTTCATCGGTGTCATCGATCACATCGCCGGTACACGTCTATCGAGAGGGGACAATTACCGGCAAACAAGGAAGAACACAATCAATGCGATGCAACAATATGATGCATGATAATGACATGGCAATATGAATGTGTTTTGGGCTAATGCATCTAGCAACAGGTTAAATGAAGTTGGTTTGAACCCTAAGTTCAAAACCAAACTCCATATGTGAAATTCAATGTCATTTAATTGATTTGTCATAAACAGTAGGCATAAGTTGTTCTAACATGCATGGAAATGGTATAGATGGATTCCTTGAATTTTTCTGATCATTTTTCATATATAAATTATTTAATTTGGAGTTACGGTTGAATTTCTATGAATCTTGGAAGTTTTGGACATTTTTCTGAAAATAATAAATCATTTAAGATTTATTTAAATTCCAGAAACAAATACTGCGTCAGCATGACGTATTAGTGACGTCAGAAAGTCAACGGGGCTGGTCCAGGTCAAGTCTGGCCAGTGGGGTCCACACGTCAGTGTCTCGGACGAGTTTGTGTCGCTGACATGTGGGCCCAGTCAACGGCCACGTCAGCGCGGTCAAAGCTGACGCGTGGGGCCACCGCAATTAGATTAAACTAAATAGGAGTTAAGCTGTGATTAATTAGGGGCGTGGGGCCCATGAGTCAGTGGCCTAAGGGGTTGGTTAGTGTGGGGGGTTAGCTGCTAATGACGGTTCACGTCAGATTCGCCGGCGGTTGGACGACGGCGACGACCCAGAGCGGCGGTGGCTCGCCGGAGTTGCGCTAGAGACGACGGATCGACGCGCCAGGGGCACCAGAGGATAGCCCGTGCCCGCGCGCATCTAGGGGAACCAACGGGAGGTGCGGGGGTGGACGGAGTTCGCCGGAAGCGAGGTTGTGGCGGCGGCCGGAGTTTGGGCGCCGATGAAAACGACGACACCGTGCACGGGAGGATCTACGGTTGGCACCTACGCGTTCTATGAGAGCTCACGAACCCAACAGAGGCACGCACGGGACCAAATGGCCACCGGAGCCTCGTCGGCGATGAGCTCGTGCGGCGGCGTGCTGTCGGGGAAGAGAGGCGCGGCGGCTACGGCATGCTAGAGAGAAAACGGAGAGGGGGAGGATGATCAGGAGCTCACGTGGAGTGCAGTGGTGACCTCGGCGTGTTCGGGGAAGCTCGGACGGCGGTGAATCAACGGCGACCATCGGCGGCGGTCGAGGACGAAGATGATGGCGTGGAGGCGATGCGGAGCTTCCCGAGGGGCTTGGCTCGGTGGGGAGGAAGAGGGGGTCGAGGCGGAGCTCCTGAGCTCAGCGGAAGGGCGAGGGGTGGCCGGTGGCTATGGATGCGACGGCGGCGCCCTCCAGTGGCTCTCGGTAGTGCTCCAAATCGAGAGAGGGAGAGAGCTAGAGCGAGCAGAGAGAAGGGATAGCGGTCGAGGACGACTCCGTGGCGTCGCTAGAGGGCTCGGGGAGGAAGCAGGAGGTGGCCAGGGGAAGCAGGAGGTGGCTGAGGCAGCGTTGGCGCCCGTCGGCCACGCGCGCTGCCTACTGGCGCGGGGAAGACGACGGGAGGAGGACGCCTGGTGGGCTGGGCCGCACCGGTGGGCTGCCAGCACAGGAGTTGGGCCGGTTGCTGCAGGTGAGCGCCAGGTAGGTCTTCTGCTCTGTTTTATTTATATTTCTGTTCTGTTTTCTATTTTTTTTAAATTTGTTTTGCCACTGTTTTGAATTTAAAATAATTCAAACAATGCCAAAAACTCCTCTGAATATTTTTATTTTGCTAGATGGACTTTTCCAAAAGCTCATAAAATATTTCAGGGGTATTTGAAATTATATTCTAATTATATGAATATAATTCAAATTCAAATAGCTAATGATTTAAATTCAAAGTCCCAAGATTAAGTCCTTAAAAATGTTCAATATTTTGGTTGGGACCAGAACCCTTGCCAAAAATTATCAAACATTTAAGAAGAGCATTTTGGAACAATGAATGAGATTTTAGGGTTTTTGCCCTTCTTTTATTTAAGTTTTTGAGGCTTCCAAATTTCCTCAGTTCAAGTTTCAAAAATTTAAACATGATGCAAACACTAGGCAGCACCAGAAGCTAGGGATGTGACACAATAACTCCACGGGGGGTTCCAGTAACCTCCCGGTACTCCGAAAATACCCGAACTTCTCCGGAACCATTCCGATGTCCGAATATAGCCTTCAAATATATCACTTTATGTCTCAACCATTTCAAGACTCCTCGTTACGTCCGTGATCTCATCCGGGACTCCGAACAAACTTCGGTCATCAAAACACATAACTCATAATACAAATCGTCATCGAACCTTAAGCGTGCGGACCCTACGGATTCGAGAACTATGTAGACATGATCGAGACACATCTCTGATCAATAACCAATAGAGGAACCTGGATGCTCATATTGGCTCCTACATATTCTATGAAGATCTTTATCGGTCAAACCGCATAACAACATACATTGTTTCTTTTGTCATCGGTGTGTTACTTGCCCAAGATTCGATTGTCGGTATCATCATACCTAGTTCAATCTCGTTACCGGCAAGTCTCTTTACTTGTTCCGTAATACTTCGTCCTGCAACTAACTCATTAGTCACGTTGCTTGCAAGGCTTATAGTGATGAGTATTACCGAGAGGGCCTAGAGATACCTCTCCGAAACACGAAATGACAAATCCTAATCTTGATATATGCCAACCCAACAAACACCTTCGGAGATGCCTATAGAGCATCTTTATAATCACCCAGTTATGTTGTGACGTTTGATAGCACACAAGGTGTTCCTCCGGTATTCGGGAGTTGCATAATCTCATAGTCAGAGGAACATGTATAAGTCATGAAGAAAGCAATAGCAATAAAACTTATCGATCATTATGCTAAGCTTACAGATGGGTCATGTCAATCACATCATTGTCCTAATGATGTGATCCCGTTCATCAAATGACAACACATGTCTATGGTTAGGAAACATAACCATCTTTGATTAACGAGCTAGTCAAGTAGAGGCATACTAGGGACACTATGTTTTGTCTATGTATTCACAGATGTACTAAGTTTCCATTAATACAATTCTAGCATGAATAATAAACATTTATCATGATATAAGGAAAGAAATAGTAACTTTTTTATTGCCTCTAGGGCATATTTCCTTCAGTCTGCCACTTGCACTAGAGTCAATAATCTAGTTCACATCGCCATGTGATTTAACACTAATAGTTCACATCTGTATGTGATTAACACCCATAGTTCACATCATCATGTGACCAACACCCACTTACTAGAGTCAATAATCTAGTTCACATCGCTATGTGATTAACACCCAAAGAGTATTAAGGTGTGATCATGTTTTGGTCGTGAGAGAAGTTTAGTCAACGGGTCTGTCACATTCAGAACCGTGTGTATTTTGCAAATATTCTATGTCTACAATGCTCTCTGCATGGAGCTACTCTAGCTAATTGCTCCCACTTTCAATATGTATCCAGATTGAGACTTAGAGTCATCTGGATCGGTGTAAAAGCTTGCATCGACGTAACTCTTTATGACGAACTCTTTTTCACCCCCATAATAGAGAAACATTTCCTTTGTCTTCACTAAGGATAATTTTGACCGCTGTCGAGTGATCTACTCCTAGATCACTATTGTACCCCCTTGCCAAACTCATGGCAAGGTACACAATAGGTCTGGTACATAACATGGCATACATTATAGAACCTATGACTGAGGCATAGGGAATGACTTTCATTCTCTTTCTATATTCTGCCGTGGTCGGGCTTTGAGTCTTTACTCAACTTTACACCTTGTAATACAGACAAGAACTCCTTCTTTGACTGGTCCATTTTGAACTCTTTCTAAGACTTGTCAAGGTATATACTCATTGAGAAATCTTATCAAGTGTCTTGATCTATCTTTGTAGATCTTGATCCCCAATATGTAAGTAGCTTCACTAAGGTCTTTCATTGAAAAACTCTTATTCAAGTATCCTTTTATGCTATCCAGAAATTCTATATCATTTCCAATCAACCCTATGTCATCCAAATATAATATTAGAAATGCTATAGAGCTCCCACTCACTTTCTTGTAAATATAGGCTTCTCCAAAAGTCCGTATAAAACCATATGCTTTGATCACACTATCAAAGCATTTATTCCAACTCCGAGAGGCTTGCACCAGTCCATAAATGGATCACTGGAGCTTGCACACTTTGTTAGCACCCTTTGGATCGACATAACCTTCTACTTGCATCATATACAACTCTTCTTGCAGAAATCCATTCAGGAATGCAGTTTTGACATCCATCTGCCAAATTTCATAATCATAAAATGCGGCAATTGCTAACATGATTCGGACAGACTTAAGCATCGCTACGGGTGAGAAAGTCTCATCGTAGTCAACTCCTTGAACTTGTCGAAAACCTTTCGCAACAAGTCGAGCTTTGTAGACAGTAACATTACCGTCAACGTCAGTCTTCTTCATGAAGATCCATTTATTTTCTATGGTTTGCCGACCATCGGGAAAGTCCATAAAAGTCCACACTTTGTTCTCATACATGGATCCCATCTCAGATTTCATGGCCTCAAGCCATTTCTCGGAATTTGGGCTCATCATGGTCTAGTAACATGACTTCCAGAACAGGATTACCGTACCACTCTGGTGCGGATCTTACTCTGGAAGACCTATGAGGTTTTGGTAGTAACTTTATCTAAAGTTTCATGATCATCATCATTAGCTTCCTCACTAATTGGTGTATAAATCATGGAACCGATTTCTCTGATGAACTACTTTCCAATAAGGGAGAAGGTATAATTACCTCATCAAGTTCTACTTTACTCCCACTCACTTCTTTCAAGAGAAACTCCTTCTCTAGAAAGGATCCATTTTTAGCAATGAAATCTTGCCTTCGGATCTGCGATAGTAGGTGTACCCAACAGTTTCCTTTGGGTATCCTATGAAAATGCACTTCTCTGATTTGGGTTCGAGCTTATCAGGTTGAAGCTTTTTCAGATAAGCATCGTAGCCCCAAAATTTAAGAAATGACAACTTTGGTTTCTTGCCAAACCACAGTTCATAAGGCGTCATATCAATGGATTTTGATGTTGCCCAGTTTAAAGTGAATGCAACTTTCTCTAATGCATAACCCCAAAACGATAGTGGTAAACCGGTAAGAGACATCATAGATCGTACCATATCAAATAAAGAGCAGTTATGACGTTTGGACACACCATTACGCTATGGTGTTCCAGGTGGCGTGAGTTGTGAAACTATTCCACATTGTTTTAAATGAAGGCCAAACTCGTAACTCAAATATTCACCTCTACAATCAGATCATAGAAACTTTATTTTCTTGTTACGATGATTCTCCACTTCACTTTGAAATTCTTTGAACTTTTCAAATGTTTCAGACTTGTGTTTTATTAAGTAGATATACCCATATCTGCTTAAATCATCTGTGAAGGTCAGAAAATAACGATACCCGCCACGAGCCTCGACACTCATTGGACTGCATACATCGGTATGTATTATTTCCAATAAATCTGTAGCTCGTTCCATTGTTCCGGAGAACGGAGTTTTAGTCATCTTGCCCATGAGGCATGGTTCGCAAGTTCAAGTGATTCATAATCAAGTGATTCCAAAAGCCTATCAGCATGGAGTTTCTTCATGTGCTTTACACTAATATGACCTAAACGGCAGTGCCACAAGTATGTTGCACTATCATTATCAACTTTGCATCTTTTGGCATCAATATTATGAATATGTGTATCACTACGATCGAGATTCAATAAACCATCAACATTGGGTGTATGACCATAGAAGGTTTTATTCATGTAAATAGAATAACAATTATTCTCTGTCTTAAATGAGTAACCGTATTGCAATAAACATGATCTAATCATATTCATGCTCAACGCAAACACCAAATAACATTTATTTAGGTTCAACACTAATCCCGAAAGTATAGGGAGTGTGCGATGATGATCATATCAACCTTGGAACCACTTCCAACATACATCGTCACTTCATCCTTAACTAGCCTCTATTTATTATGTAACTCCTGTTTTGAGTTACTAATCTTAGCAACCGAACAAGTATCGAACACCCACGGGCTACTATGAACACTATCAAGGTACACATCAATAACATGTATATCAAATATACCTTTGCTCACTTTGCCATCCCTCTTTTCCACAAAATATTTGGGGTAGTTCCGCTTCCAGTGACCATTTCCTTTACAGTAGAAGCACTCAGTTTCAGGCTTAGGTCTAGCTTTGGGCTTCTTCATGGGAGTGACAACTTGCTTGTCATTCTATTTGAAGTTCCCTTTCTTTCCCTTTGCCCTTTTCTTGAAACTAGTGGTCTTGTCAATAATCAACACTTGATGCTTTTTCTTGATTTCTACCTTCGTCAATTTCAGCATCACGAAGAGCTCGGGAATCGTTTTCGTCATCCCTTGCATACTATAGTTCATTACGAAGTTCCAGTAACTTGTGATGGTAACTAGAGAAATTTGTCAATCACTTTCTTATTTGGAAGATTAACTCCCACTTGATTCAAGCGATTGTAGTGCCCAGACATTCTGAGCACATGCTCACTAGCCGAGCAAATCTCCTCCATCTTTTAGGTGAAGTACTTGTCTGAGGTCTCATACCTCTTGACACGGGCATGAGTCTGAAATACCAATTTCAGCTCTTGGAACATCTCATATGCTCAGTGGCGTTCAAAACATTTTTGAAGTCCCATTTCTAAGTCGTAAAGCATGTTGCACTAAACTATCAAGTAGTCATCATATTAAGCTAGCCAAACGTTCATAATGTTTGCATCTGCTCCTGCAATAGGTCTGTCACCTAGCGGTGCATCAAGGACATAATTCTTCTGTGCAGCAATGAGGATAAACCTCAGATCACGGATCCAGTCCGTATCATTGCTACTATCATCTTTCAACTTAATTTTCTCTAGGAACATATAAAAAACATAGGGAAGCCATAACGCGAGTTATTGATCTACAACATAATTTGCAAAATACTATCAGGACTAAGTTCATGATAAATTAAAGTTCAATTAATCATATTACTTAAGAACTCCCACTTAGATAGACATCCCTCTAGTCATCTAAATGATCACGTGATCCAAATCAACTAAACCATGTCCGATCATCATGTGAGATGGAGTAGTTTCTAATGGTGAACATCACTATATTGATCATATCTACTATATGATTCACACTCGACCTTTCGGTCTCCAGTGTTCCGAGGCCATCTCTGCATATGCTAGGCTCGTCAGGTTTAACCCAAGTATTCTGCATGTGCAAAACTGGCTTGCACCCGTTGTATGTGAACGTAGAGCTTATCACACCCGATCATCATGTGGTGTCTCGGCACGACGAACTATAGCAATGGTGCATACTCAGGGAGACACTTATACCTTGAAATTTAGTAAGGGATCATCTTATAATGCTACCGCCGTATTAAGCAAAATAAGATGCATAAAAGATAAACATCACATGCAATCAAAATATGTGACATGATATGGCAATCATAATCTTGTGCTCATGATCTCCATCACCGAAGCATTGTCATGATCTCCATCGTCACCGACGTGACACCTTGATCTCCATCGTAGCATCATTGTCGTCTCGCCAACTATTGTTACTATCACTATCGCTACAACTTAGTGATAAAGTAAAACAATTACATGGCGATTGCATTGCATACAATAAAGCAACAACCATATGGCTCCTCCTAGTTGCCGATAACTTTGTTACAAAACATGATCATCTCATACAAAAATTTATATCACATCATGCCTTGACCATATCACATCACAACAAGCCCTCCAAAAACAAGTTAGACGTCCTCTACTTTGTTGTTGCAAGTTTTACGTGGCTGCTATGGGCTTCTAGCAAGAACCGTTCTTACCTATGCATCAAAACCACAACGATTTTTTGTCAAGTGTGTTGTTTTAACCTTCAACAAGGACCGGTCGTAGTCAAACTCGATTCAACTAAAGTTGGAGAATGGAGAAATAGACACCCGCCGGCCACCTATGTGCAAAAGCACGTCGGTAGAACTAGTCTCATGAACGCGATCATATAATGTCGGTCCGGGCCGCTTCATCCAACAATACCGCTAAATCAAAGTAAGATGTTGGTGGTAAGCAGTACGACTATTATCACCCACAACTCTTTGTGTTCTACTCGTGCATAAAACATCTACGCATAGACCTGGATCGGATGCCACTGTTGGGGAACGCGGTAATTTCAAAAAAATCCTACGATCACATAAGATCTATCTAGGTGATGCATAGCAACAAGAGGGGAGAGTGTGTCCATGTACCCTCGTAGACCGAAAGCGAAAGCGTTTTAATAACGCGGTTGATGTAGTCGAACTTCTTCGTGATCCAACCGATCAAGTACCGAACGCACGACACCTCCGCGTTCAGCACACGTTGAGCTCGATGATGTCCCTCGTGCTCTTGATCCAGTTGAGGACGAGGGTGAGTTCCGTCAGCACGACGGCATGGCGATGGTGATGATGATGCTACCGGCGCAGGGCTTCGCCTAAGCACTACGATGGTATGATTGAGGTGTATAACTGTGGAGGAGGGCACCGCACACGGTTAAGAGAAACTTGTGTTTTCTAGGGTGCCCCTTGCCCCCGTATATAAAGGAGAGAGGAGGAGGAGGCCGGCCCTAGAGGGGGGCGCGCCAAGGCGGGGAGTCCTACTTGGACTCCTGGTCCAAGTAGGATTCGCCCCCCCCCCTTTCTTATTCCAACTAGGAGAAGGAGGAAGGGGGAAGAGGGGAGAAGAAAGAAGGGGGCGCCGCCCCCTCCTAGTCCAATTCAAACCAGGCCATGGGTGGGCAGCCACCCCTTGAGGCCCTTCTCTCCTTTCCCCTAAAGCCCATTAAGGCCCAATAACTCCTAGGGGGTTCTGGTAACCTCTCGGTACTCCGGAAAATACCCGAACTTCTCTGGAACCATTCCGACGTTAGAATATAGCCTTCCAATATATCATTCTTTATGTCTCGACCATTTCGAGACTCCTCGTCACATCCGTGATCTCATCCGGGACTCCAAACAAACTTCGGTCATCAAAACACATAACTCATAATACAAATCATCATCGAACGTTAAGCGTGCGGACCCTACGGGTTCAAGAACTATGTAGACATGATCGAGAAACATCTCCGATCAATAACCAATAGCGGAAGCTGGATGCTCATATTGGCTCCTACATATTCTATGAAGATCTTTATTGGTCAAACCGCATAACAACATACGTTGTTCCCTTTGTCATCGGTATGTTACTTGCCTGAGATTCGATCATCGGTATCATCATACCTAGTTCAATCTTGTTACCGGCAAGTCTCTTTACTCGTTCCATAATACTTCATCCCGCAACTAACTCATTAGTCACATTGCTTGCAAGGCTTATAGTGATGAGTATTACCGAGAGGTCCCAGAGATACCTCTCCAAAACACGGAGTGACAAATCCTAATATCGATCTATGCCAACCCAACAAACACCTTCGGAGATACCTGTAGAGCATCTTTATAATCACCCAGTTACGTTGAGACGTTTGATAGCACACAAGGTGTTCCTCCGGTATTCGGGAGTTGCATAATCTCGTAGTCAAAGGAACATGTGTAAGTCATGAAGAAAGCAATAGCAATAAAACTTATCGATCATTATGCTAAGCTAACGGATGGGTCATGTCCATCACATCATTCTCCTAATGATGTGATCCCGTCCATCAAATGACAACACATGCCTATGGTTAGGAAACATAACCATCTTTGATTAACGAGCTAGTCAAGTAGAGGCATACTAGGGACACTATGTTTTGTCTATGTATTCACACATGTACTAAGTTTCCGGTTAATACAATTCTAGCATGAATAATAAACATTTATCTTGATATAAGGAAATAAATAATAACTTTATTATTGACTCTAGGGCATATTTACTTCAGGCTACCCCACCATCTATCTTAGGGTGTGGGGGGAGAACGAAGGTGGTGGGACGGTGGTGCAACTTCGCCGGAGAAAATCTCTGTTGGCGCTAGGGCTTGAGGGATGGCTGGGGGTGGTAGCACGACGATGGGCCGTGCTTGGGGGCGATGTGGCGAGGCTGCACGGGACCGCCGCCAGCCTTGGGCGGTTGAAGTAGGCGGCTAGGCCGGCGATGACACGACGGTTCAAAGGAAGAAGAGGAGGGCCAGACGTTGAAGAAGGTGATCCAGCCGTCCATTTTTCATCCAACGACCTAAACCAAATCGACTGAACACAAAAAAACAGGCGAATGTCATCTAGCCACACCCCAATTTTATTGCTCCCCATCGCATGTTTAGATTTGGAGGTGTATTAAATTGATGCGTGCAAAGATTAAGAGAAAACTCACCAACCTAAACGTTCTTTTAGCTATTTGTCGGGGGAGTTTTTTCAGTTGTTGGAGATGCGCACTATTTAGAAAGCACTTTGCAATGGCCGATGTGTCCGAAATCATGAAGATCCGTGCGACACCAGGATCAGAAGATGTGCTAGCATGGAGTCCAGGAAAACTAGGGCAATTTTCTGTAAAAAGTGTGCATAATTTGGCATCCGAGGAAGCCCACAGGGGTGCTACAATTTCATCAAGTACCAATTCGTCGGACGACTGTTCTCGTTGGAATTGCGTTTGGTCATGTGGTATCCCTCAACAGTGAGAAACATTGCTTGGCAATTGGCAACAAACTTCCTGCCTACTTGGTAGAAGAAGAATAGAATAGGGCTTGAGATTTCTGGTGAGTGCCCTTTGTGTGTAAGGGAAGATGAGGAGAACTATCATCCATTCCTCGCATGTCCAGGCAGCCAACAGCTCTATGCAAAGATGGCCCCTATATGGAACTTGCGGGTATGCAGTTGGTTAAGAAGACATGGAAAGAATGGCTACTCTAGGCTCTAGAGCCATTGGATTGTATTGCAAGATGTATGCTTTTGATGACATTGTGGAGGATATGGTTCGTTCGGAATGAACTGGTGCATAATAAACCTGCTCCGCCACTTGATGTCTCAGCTCGGTTCCTTTAGAGCTACTTGGACTCGATAATTGGCCTTAAACTGAACCTGGAGGCTGATTCATGCAAAGGGAAGACGGTAATCATGTTTGATCTAGCCGCCAGAAATAACAATAGTCCATTAATGGACGCCGCTCCTAGGTGATTGCCGCCAGTGATGGGGTAGGTTAAGTTAAATTGTGCTGGATCATATGGCGTGGATGGAGGAGCGGGTGCAGGCATGATCCTCGGGAATGAAGCAGGTGCCATTATTTTTTCTTCATGCATGCAGGAAGCTTTACTCATGCCGCGATGCTCTAGAAGCAGAGTTCTGTGCCTGCAAGGAGGGCCTTTCTAGTGTCATGCAAATAAATAATCTTCCTGTACCAATCGAGCTTAGTTTGACTAGTGCAACAAAGATGATCCAGAGCAAGGAAGAGGATAGATCTATATACGACTACCTAGTGAGTGAAGCCAAGCAGCTGCTCAGTACATGTAACTTTTGTACTCATGGCCTACTCACTCAGAATAGAGCTAGCGTTTCTCTGGCGAACTTTGCTATATTTGGTTGGATCAGGGCCACCAAAGGTCCTGGAAATTGCAGCTCATGATTGTAAAGACATTTTTATTGAGTAATAAAAGTTTTTATTTCGCAAAAGATAGGAAAAGAAGGAGATGCTCCCTCATTGCATTTCCTTGTGAGCCCTCTCATCCAACCAAAGGAAGCCACGTCACCCTGTAAAACAATTCAGTAAGAAATCTTCTGTAGCCATTGGTCGCCCCACCGGTTCGGCAAAGCGTTGCGTTCATCAGCTCATACGTAGGACCGGTTCTTTTGAGAAGATTGTGGAGAATTTCGGTCTGGAAAATCTAAAGCCAAAAGAACTCGACTTGACTTCCAAAATCTGGAGAGGATTCTCTAGAATCCTAGTGCAATCCAAAAGCTCCCAAAAAGCTTGATTTTCCTAGAATCTGGAGCTTTTGGAGAGTTCCTCAAAAGAAAACGTTTCAAAATAAAAGTGTACCCCTATCCCATCAAGAAATTACACCCGGAATGCCACTGCCAATCCACGCGTTGGACCAAGAAAACGAGTGAGCGGTCTTCGCTCTGTTGGAGATATGCCCTAGAGGCAATCATGTATGATGATATTTCCTATGTGTTTATGAATAAAGATAGTCCTTGGACATTATCAATGATGTGTATCAGCAAGTACGTGACTTGTTTGTGGGACTGTGCATTGTATGATGACTGTCCTAAAAGGTCCCTAGTCTAAAGGGTCGTGTGGACGCGCAGCCGACTAGACTGGCATATGACACGGTCGATGGCTCGGTCTCACTAGCCATGTAGCATTGGATGCTAACCGGATAATATGGACTTGGAAAGGTCTGGTCGGATTCGACGTAGTCGGCTCCGTGTCGAGATAAGGTCCGAGTCGGACAGACCCAACTATGAGACGCAACGATATGTCATCTGTGAGTCTCTAGTACAACATACGTTCTATGTCCTAAGACCTGAGTTGACGCATGTACTCGGGATGGTGACATACTTGCTTTGGGCTGACCAAACGCTACTCCATGACTGGGTAGTTACAAAGGTAGGTTTCGGGTTTGTCCAGTCCCATGCTGCGAGACATGGTCGAGCAAGATGGGATTTGCCCCTCCGATCAGGAGAGATATACTCTGGGCCCCTCGTGTGATACGACCAGGATAAGCATGGCCATGCGACAAGGATTATGAATTAATCCAGATAGTGGTCGGTATCATTGGAACGAGAAAGAGGTCGGGCTAGCACAAGGATGACAGTCTCGCCTTGAGCCTGACAACATATATCATGCGGCAAAGGGAACAGAAGTGTGACACGTTGTACAGGTTCGCCTAACCAGCTTCATAGTCTGCTTGGTGGTCGGAACGCCTTGCTAGAGGCCGCTACCAACCGTGCAGGTCGGAGGTGATCCGAACTGTGACCAAGCTGACTTGAACCTAAGGGGTCGCGCGCTTAAGGGAAGGAACCTATGAGGTCAGATCCGAGGACACTGGTCGGATGTGATCCGAGCTGTATTCGGATTATGGCCGAGTAGACTTGTGGGCTTTTAGGGTCCGTGCGAGGCCCAAGTGTTGAGCCCACGACGGATGCCTATATAAAGTGGAGGTGCGGCACACTCATGCGGTTGATCGCTTTGGCGCCGCGACTAGGGTTTGCATGTGTTGCGAATAGCCACCTTCACTCGCTGTCGACTGTGTGATTGGACCTACCAGTCCGCCGCACTGTGTTCCTCCTGCACGCGCGGATACCGTTAGAGGCGGTGCACTTGCGCTGCTCTGGCGAACTCGTACGTGGGATCGGACGACCGGCTGTTCGAGGGAGATCGGACGAGGAGGAGACGATCCACGCGAACATGCTGCCACAACTCTTCTTCCGCTGCACGGCACTGCGCGTCTAGTGGTAACAAACTGTGATCCATCTCCAGTAGCATGTTCCTGTTGTTCTGCGTAGGAAAATTTTAATTTGTAGTTGACGCACCCTACCGTAGAACCCAACAGTGGTATCAGAGCCTCTGCTATAGGATTTGGATTCAGATCATATACATATTAGATATGTGGAGGCAGCAGATGAGATCTGTTATCCTTGATAAGATCGGCTATGTGCACGGTTGATGTGATCAACTACACATGGGGATCGTTGAGGCTGTGTTTTCTGTCAATTGGGACCGTCGTGTGCGTAGCGCCGTGTATTTCGTACCCGACACACAAACCGGTATAATGTGATTCTATGCATAACTTTGTTTTGCAAGTTTGATGTGAATAGTATGGCTCATGTGTATGTGATGCATGTGTGTAATTTATACATGGCCTGCGTGTCATGTTTGTCAGCCGGCAGGAGCCAAAGTGCTATCATTATATTGTATAACGACCTACGTGTCGACTTGTGACTCTATATAAAATTCATTACTAGTTGTAGTAGTTGGATAATAGAGATCAGGTTGGTGGCTTGGCGTCCCGGCGTGACAAACAAGATGGAGTTCGTACATGGTCATCGGAGTCGGAGCTGACCTGGAAGAACGTCCATGAAGGAGCCATACTATTTCACAATATGTGTTTATTTGTGATTGTTATGCTTCTTTGTTTCTATGCATGTTAGAATGATCCCTCATGAATATCAAGCGAATTGCCATCCCCGATGTTGCACCTTCGCACGTCAAGTACGTCTAGTAGTGGGCTCATAAAATTGGGGTGCTGCTGGGTGTCCTTGAACTGAAGGATTCGTGTCGGACACGGACATGCACTGCATCAGGTTAACTTGACAAGGCTATCAAAATGGTTTTGGGCCTTGTGGCAAAGAAGGTTGGGAGCTTGGGTATAAGATACCTACCCGACCGACAGGAGTCGTATAGAGATACGATTAGCAAGGAGTTGTTTACCGGATAGGTATGTTGGCTAGCAGTGATGCTAAAGCTCACTAGTCGCATGCGCTAGTCGGATCCTGAATCACTGAGAGTTTGCGGAGGGATGCTGACTTTAGTGGGAGTATTTCTATTTAGGCTAGAATTACTCTACATAAACACATTGCTTAGTGATTGCATATTTTATGTTATAGATCAATGGCACCACCTGCTCAACCCAACTTTGTGTTGAAATCAATTCTGGAAAAGGATAAACTGAATGGAACAAACTTTACCACCTGGTATAGAAATCTGAGAATTGTTCTCAAGCATCATAAAAAGGAACATGTTCTAGAGGATCCACTTCCAGAGGAACCTGCCGATAATGCTAATGCCACAACTAAGAATGCCTACCAGAAACTCGTTGATGAATCAACGGAGATCAGTTGTCTGATGCTGGCTTGTATGGAGCCCGATTTGCAACAGCGTTTCGAAAATGTTGAGGCTTATGATATGATCGAGAGTCTCACACTACTAGGAAAAGGGCTATAGATAGGATTGATACTAATGGCGCACCGTGGAAGCAGTGCGCCACTACTTTATACTAATGTCGCACCAGTTGGTGATGCGCCATTAGTGTGGAAGACACTAATGGCGCACCGGCAGCATGGTGCGCCACTAGTATTAATTTTTTTTTCATTTTTCCATACATACTAATGGCGCATCAGGTCGAAGTGCGCCATTACTAGTTCTAACTAGTAATGGCGCACCAGGCAGACCGTGCGCCATTACTGTATTTTTTTATTCTTTTTTTTGCAAAACTACTAATGGCGCACCACTTCACAGTGCGCCATTACTAGTTTAAACTACTAATGGCGCACTATGGCCCGGTGCGCCATTAGTATATATATATAT
>NC_057807.1:76014440-76017869 GCF_018294505.1 Triticum aestivum | reverse complement strand
ATATACTTTTCTGCAAAGCTACTAATGGCGCACCACCTGCAGGTGCGCCATTAGTAACCCTGATTACTAATGGCGCATTTGCTTCTGGTGCGCCATTAGTAACCTGGGACCCCAACAAGATATTTTGGACAGCCCCACACCTACCCACTCACTTTCCCCACTTCATTCCCTCCACCTCCTTCTCCAAGCTTTCGGCTGCCTCCTCCTCCTCACGTCATTTCCACCATAGATTCATCAAAATTAAGTGGTGAAATTACCTTTTTGATAGGTAAGTAAGGGGAAAGCTATCTTCATGATGTAGATCTACTTTTTTTCTCCCTAGCTCGCTCCAACAACGTGCACATGCACTTTTTGTGGCCTAGCTAGATCTATGTATGTTTGTGGTGTTGCATGTGTTTGTGGTGTTGCATATATGTTTGTGTTTGTAGGTACCGGTATTTGAAATGCGATAGTTGCCAATATTTTGCCGGAATGTTGATTCATTTCCGTTTCGGCGAGAGTTTTGGCACTATGCATTCTTTTTGGTCCTATTTTTAGGGAAGGTCATGCCAAAATTTTTCTTAGTTCTAAAATATCGTTTTGCTCTACCCCGCAGGTGACCATGGTCCGCACGATGACCGAAGGCATCGTGAATAGGTTTTTGAGCCCCACGAATGCCGAGATGCTTCAAAAGAACGAGATGGAGATAAGATGTCCGTGTCAAAGATGCAAGATGAAGAGCCTTATTGCGGACCCGGATTCCGGGCAGGTGCGGGACCACCTGCTCTTGCGTGGTTTCATGGATGGCTATCGGTGGCAAGGTGATGAAGATGACTATGAAGTCGTCCATGGGGGCCGGGCAAGAAATGAGGAAGGGCAACAAGACAAGTACCACCGCGGCGAGGGCAGGCGAGAAGACGAAGAATCTCCAGGACATGATCACGGCGGTGATGCTGTACACAGTCATCATGTAGAAGATGTCGTACACGATGATGAGGAAGATCAATACGAAGGGCATGATCATGAAGATGAAGATGTCGGAGCAGACGACGATGGAGGCTGGGTGCAGGACCCTCATATTCAAGAGCTGCTTCTCAAGCAGACGGATAACGCAAGAGCTGCCGCCTGAGAGAAAGCCAAGCTGGATCAACTGGAGATAGACGCGGTTACTCCATTGTATGAAGGATGCAGGCCCGAGGATACCCGCCTGAAAGTAACGCTCATGGCTCTAGAGATGGAGGTAAAACACAAAATGACCGACGCATGCTTCGACGAGAACATGTCATTCCGGAACGAACGTCTTCCCAAGGGGAACAAGTGCCCGACCAGTTTCGAGGAGGCGAAGAAAATTGTGTGTCCTCTGGATTTACCGCATGTGAAATACCATGTGTGCATGAACAATTGCATCATTTATTGGGACGAGCACGCGGAGTCTACCATATGTCCGGTGTGCGGCGTCACTCGATACAAGAAGAGGAAGAAAGCTCCTCGAAAATCGATGTGGTACTTTCCGATCACTCCTCGTCTGCAGCGGTATTTCGCGGACCTTAAGGTAGCAAAGCTCCTGCGTTGGCACGCGGATAGGGAGGAGAAGAAGCGGGAAGATGACGGAAATGATCCGGAGATAAATAAAAAAGACAAGATGCTGAGTCACCCTAAGGATGCGAGCCAGTGGCAAGCGTTGAACTTCGAATACCCAGAATTTGGGAAGGATCCAAGGAACATCGTGCTGGGCGCGAGCACCGATGGAGTCAGAAAGTCGTCGCAAAGGCAAAAAGGCCAAGAAGACCGGAAATGACTACCCTCCCGCGTGCTTCACTCTAAGTCAGGAGGAGATCGAGCAGTTTTTCACCTGCCTCCTAGGAGTAAAACTTCCTTACGGTTACGCGGGGAAGATAAGCAGATACCTAGACCCAGCAAAGCAGAAGTTCAGCGGGATGAAGTCTCACGACTGTCACGTGCTGATGACGCAGATACTTCCAGTTGCAATCCATGGGATCATGGACGCGCACGTCCGTGAAACGCTATTTGGCCTATGCAACTTTTTCGACGTCATCTCTCGGAAGTCGATTGGCGTGAGGCAACTCAGAAGGCTACAGGAAGAGATCGTGGTGATACTATGCGAGCTTGAGATGTACTTCCCGCCCGCATTCTTCGACGTTATGGTGCATCTCCTGGTCCATATCGTGGAGGATATCTTCCAACTCGGGCCGACGTTCCTGCACAGCATGATGTCGTTCGAAAGGATGAATGGTGTCATCAAAGGATACGTTCGCAACATGTCACGTCCAGAGGGAAGTATAGCCAGGGGCTTTCTGACCGAAGAGTGCATCTCCTACTGCACGAATTATCTAGGCATCGAGAACCCCGTTGGTCTGCCCGTCAACAGGCACCTCGGCAGGCTCGCTGGATGGGGTCACCATGAGGGTCGCCGCGAAATGCATGTCGACTTCGAGGGTCGACTCGCCGACTTTGAAAGAGCAAACCTAGTCGCGCTACAACACATAGATGTGGTCGATCCTTGGGTGGTAGAGCACAAAACCTTTATTGAGAAGACGTACAATGACCGAGGCCAACAGAGGACAGACGGAGATATAATCAAAGAGCACAACTCATGTTTCACGCGTTCATTCAAGCAGAAGTTTCTATCGTACCCTTTACATGAGGATTCTTCCGCGGAAGAACAACTCATATTCGCCTTGTCACAGGGCGCCGAGCACAACCTGATGACCTATGAGGTGTACGATATCAACGGCTACACATTCTACACCGAGAACAAGGACATGAAGAGCGATGGTTATCAAAACTCCGGGGTAATGATGGAATCCTACACCGGCACCGACAAGGACAGATACTACGGAAGGACCGAGGAGATCTGGGAGCTGAGCTACGCTGGAGAGAAGGTCCCGATGTTCCATGTCAGATGGGCCAGGAGCGTCCTAAAAGAAGACCGGTATTTCACCACCATGGTTATACCCGAAGCCAAATCCAAGACCGCGGGCGCAAACGTCACCGCGAAAAATGAGCAAGAGTAGCCAATGAGCAAGACTTTGACAAGTATGGCGACCCGAAGATCGAACATGACGACGATGATGAAGTAGCAGCACACACAACAAGAAGAAGCAGGACCACCCTACCTAAAGGACGTCTGTTCCACAGAAGAACTCCATTTGCGAAAAAGAAGGGCAAGAAGATTGTGAACAGATAGCTAGCTAAGATCGATTGTATTTAAATCGTAGTCTTCATTTCTCGATTGTATTTCATGGGAACTTTTTGATATCATGAATTTTAAATTTCATGGGCACTTTTTGAATTCATGAGGACACTTGATCTCGATCCCCCTCCATCTCGATCTCGATCCCACCCGCACCCTCCCCCGCTAGCTCCACTGCCGCCGACGACCCACCGCAACCCTCGCCCGCTCCACCGCCGCCGCCGAGCACCCGGCCC